>NC_056725.1:6903803-7203803 GCF_019279795.1 Protopterus annectens
AACTGCTTTTAAATCCAGTTAATATTTTGAACTTCAGCAACTATTAACTAAAACACAAAAGGGGGGAGAAAGGACCAAAAAGCAAATGAAATAATCAGGAGAAAAACTCACCTCAAAATAAAGTGAAGCCTACAGCTTTATATTTTCTATATATATTTCTTTACACATCAAAATACAGTTCTTTGCAAGTACCTACTACAGACACTTGAATTACTTTACTTGGTTTTATACTTCATAAAAGGACTGGTAGCAATCCTGGAATTATACAGTTTGTTTCCTGTCAAAATGTCACTCTTCCTGACAATGTCAGCTTATGTACTCACCATAACATTCCATGTTTGTTCTCCATCTCACCATTCATTCTTACTTGGATGGGACAGCATCCCTAGCACCTTTTCCCCGGGTGGCTCACGAGAGTACACCTTTGAGCACAGTGGAGCCAAAAAGAGTCCCTATCCCTGGAAGTCAAATCCACTTTGTAATGAGTGATAAATTCGGCTCCGACTCGGCCGAATACACAGCTGGAAGTCTCAAACTTGGCTCGTGGCAGGTAGGTATCCCATGATGCAGTGGTTCAACTCTCCAGATGTCGTTTGCTGCTAACTTACTAATGAGTAATATAAATATATATATAATTATTTATTTATTTGCAGTTTTTTGCTAGGATGGTCCATTGGGCCACTAGGAGCCCGTTTTCAATGGAGTCCTGGGGAGAAAAGCTCCAGTAAATGAACAAAACAAATAGAAGTTAATTATAAATCAAGTCATAACAATAGATGGTATAGTAATATACCAGTTATAAAATGGAAAAAAATGCAAAAGCAGGCATTCATTAAGAAGAAAAATAAAGTGTTAAACAATTGCATTTAGGTACAAAATCTATTGATTGCAATAGGTGCTTATTACAGTGCTATGCAATCATATTTATATACAAGTGTACTGATGACAATAGATGCTTATCAGAGTTAAGTAATAATAGTAGGATGTTTGGAGATCTACTGAATCTAGGGGAGTAGCTTGAGTTAGGAACTTCATGCAGGATGGGAGCAGGAGCATTCCCATTGGGAAGTTAGATGGGAGTGGAGTAAGGTTTTGAAGGAAAATAGGTTGCTAGCTGTGCGGATTAGTGGCGGAAAAGAATTCCACAGGCGAGCTAGGGAGAAGGACAGAAGATTTTTCCCTGGTGGACGAGAGGGTATGTGTAGTTCAATGAGATTTGGGAGTTAGATCTTAGGGATCTATTGAGCTGGTGCATCTTAAAGGTGGTGGCCAGGGAGGGGCAGAGAGAGGAATTAAACATGGGTTTATGGGCTTGAGTGAGTTGAATATGTGTTAGGTAGTTCTAGCCAATTGAGTTTGTGAAGGGCAGTACAGTGATGTGTTAGGGATCTGTGGCCAGTTGCAAACTTTGAAATTTTATAGTAACAGGAGGACAGCTTAGCTTTTAGGGCAGATTGTAGGTTAGTGAGGAGTGGAGCTCCGTATAGGAGGGATGGGATAAGGTATATTGTAGAGAGGAATAGTTTAGTGTGTGTGTGTGGGGGGTATACTGATTGCGACGATAGAGCATGCCAAGTTTCTTATGTGTTTTCCTGATGTTTGCTTGTAAGTGAATGTCGAACTTGAGTTGGTCATCGATTAGGACACCTAGCAATTTTGTATTAGATACTTTTTCGAGGGGTGTATTATTCTGACTGGTGATGATGAAGGTATTTTTGTCTAGGATGGTGGTTTTTGAAGGGGTGAATAAAGTACAGTTGTGTGCACTTACCATAAAAGTAGTTAGAGTGTATTCACTGTTGCAGTCATTACATTTGGGTTATCTGCTTGCAGGTAGCCATCAGTAGGCCTGATTAACAAAGTCTTGGGTCCTGCGTCGGTTGCTGTCTCTTCTTCCATGACATCAGGTCGTCAGGGGTATAAAACATGCAGCCGACACCACTACATCAGTTTTTCTTGCCCCAGATGTCAGGTGCCCTCCTAATGGGGAGCAATTAAATAAAAAAGTACAAAAATATACCTCCAACAAAAAAGCAAATACACCAAAAAGGCTTTTAAGCACAGAAAAGGAAAGTAGAGGTATAGCCAAAAGAAGTTAGGGGGCTGGAGGGAGGGTAATCAGGACTGCAACAGTGAATACACTCGAACATCTACATTTATGGTAAGTGTACACAACTGTACTATGTTCTTCGTGTTTCACTGTTGTAGCCATTACATTTGGGTAGATTCCCAAAGCTATGGTTGGGAGCAGGAATTTAGATAGCATTAGGGCCAGCTATAAGGCCCTGCAAGACTGCAGTGGCAAAACCAGCTCTGGATTTAGAGAAAATTGGCAAATGATGATGCTTGGTGAAAGTATGCACAGAACTCCAGGAAGCAGCTTCTAGGATGTCCCTGGTAGGGACGCCTCTGAGAAAGGCTGTAGAGATAGATGCAGCCCTGGTAGACTGAGGTCTGATCCCCTGGGGGATAGGTTTTCTATGGTGCTTATAGCATAAATGAATGCAATGACCTATCCATTTAGAAATGGTTTGCTTTGAAATAGCCTTCCCCTCTGCCCCTGCAGCAAATGCCACGAGCAGTTGTTCAGATTTCCTTTGAGGTTTAGTCCTGTCCAAGTAGAATCTAAGTTGCCTGTGCACATCTAAAATATGCAGTATCCATTTCCCTTTGTTCTGTGGATTGGGAAAGAAGGTTGGCAAATGAATAGACTGATTAAGAGCCACACTGGATACCACCTTGGGCATGAAGGATGGATTGGTTCTGAAGGACACCCAGTCCGCATGAAAGATGATGAAAGGCTCCACTGCCATAAGGGCCTGTAATTCAGATACCCTTCTAGCTAAAGTGATTGCTAAAAGGAAATCTGTTTTCCAAGAAAGAAATTTGAAGTCTGCAGTTGCAGCTGGCTCAAAAGGAGGTATAGTGAGTTTCTCCAAAACAAAGTTAAGATCCCAGGCTGGGTTTGGAGCTCTCCTGGGAGGTCTCAAATTTTTGACCCCTCTGAGGAACTGCTTGAGCAGTGGATGAGAGAAGAGGGGAGGTTCTGTGCTATAATGAGCTGAAATGGCTGAGGCGTGGATTTTAATGGAGGAAAAAGACAGACCCTTGTGAAGCATCTCAGTTAAGTATTGTAAAATCTGAGGTAAATTGGGCGCTGCTGTGCTCATCCCTTGAGACTGGTTCCAGGCACAGAATATTTTCCATTTTTCAGCATAAGATTTTCTAGTACTAGGCCTCCTTGCCTCTAAAATGATACCCATCACAGGTTTACTGAGGGATGGTGGAGGAGAGATTATGTAATTAGCCAGGCTGCAAGGCTCAGTGTTAGAAGCTGAGGGTGCAGAAACTGGTTCTCCTGCTGAAACAACAGGGAAGGAGTCTGAGGCAGGTGCCATGGGGATAACCGTGACACACTGCACAGGAGGGAGTACCAGTGTTAGAGTGGCCAGTCTGGAGCAATCAAAATCATCCTTGGTTTGTCCTGTTGGATTTTTAGTAGTACTTTGGAAAGCAGAGGCAGAGGGAGGGAAGGCATAGACTGATAGGTTTTTCCAGCTGAAGGACAGAGCATCCACTTTCCAGGCTTGCTTGTGGGGAGTCCTTTTGCAAAATTTGTCCAATTGGTAGTTCTGGGGAGAGGCAAACAGGTCTATATCTGGGCTCCCCCATTTGCTTGTCAACATGTTGAAAATCCTTGGTTCCAGTTTCCATTCGTGTGGGTCCATGAGGTTTCTTCTTAGTCCGTTTGCCAGTGTATTTAATTTTCCTGGCAGGAATTGAGCTTGTAGGTGCACTTGGTAGCTCAAGGCTGTGTTCCACAATGCCATGGCTAGTCTGCAGAGGGGGTAAGAATGTGTACCCCTCTGCTTATGTACCACATAACATTGGTGTTCTCCATCTTTACCAAAAGTTGACCTGGAAGAATGTGGACCATGAAGGCGGTCACAGCATTCTGTACATCTAACATTTCTTTTTGATTGATAAGCAGGTGCATTTGACTTGGGTACCATTTGCCCTGAATGCACTTCCTTGCCAGGTGAGTCCCCCATGCATAGTCTGATGAGTCTGTTGCTAGGGTTTGGGCAGCAGGGGGTGATGTGAAAGGTAGTCCCTTGTTTTGGTGGCAGGCCTCTGCCACCAAAGGAATTCTAGGTGTAGGCAAGGTATGATAGGAATCATTGCTTTTAGATCCTGAGAATGTTGACATCATAGGCTTTTTAGATACCACTGTAGTTTCCTCATACGCAGTCTTGCATATGGAATTAGAAGAATGCAGGAGGCCATGAACCCCAAGGCTTGCATTATTTGTCTTGCAGATAGCAGGGATTTTGTGGCCACTTGTTTGAAGTAGGTTGTCAAATGAATTTGTTTCTCTGGCGTGAGGTAAGCCATCTGGGAAGTTGTATTCAAGCTTGCTCCCAGGAATATAACTTGTTGACATGGTACCAGGTGTGATTTCTTTTCATTTATGGTGTACCCCAGACAAGTTAGAACCCTTTGTACAAAGGCCAGATGATTCAAAAGTATGTCCCGGCTTTCTGCCTGAATTAGACAATCGTCCAGGTATGGGTATATTTGAATATTTCTTTGCCTGCAAAATGCAATAACTGGAGTTAGGCACTTTGTGAATACCCTGGGCGCAGTAGATAAGCCAAAGGGCAGTGCAGAGAACTGACAGTGCGTGTAGCCTGCTCTGAAGCATAGGTATCGTCTGCAAGATTCCCTGATTGGGATGTGCAGGTATGCTTCTTTTAAATCTAGTGTTGCTAACCAGGCATCTTTGCCTAGCATAGGAAATAATTGGTGAAGAGTCAGAGTCTTGAATTTTGGAATTTCCAAAAAGGTGTTTAGAGTAGACAGGTCCAGGATAGGATGCCATGAATTGTCTTTTCTGGTTACCAGGAAAAGTCTTGAGTAGAAACCTTGTCCCTTTTCCTCTTCTGGTACCAGTTGAATAGCCCCCATGCTTAAGAGAGAAAGTACTTGTTTTTGGGCCTCTGCCCACTGATTTGGGGGTAGGTCCGGCCACCCTCTTGGTGATGGCAATGTGTGGAAGTGAAATCTGTATCCCTGGAACACTATATTTAAAACCCATTTGTCCTGGGTAACGAGTTCCCATTTCTCTGCATGAAGAGCAATCTTTACTCCCAAAGGGGCAGTCAAGTTGAAAAGTGCTTGGAAATTTTAAATAGACGTCATTGAGACAGTTTACCATAAGGGGGAGTCTTATTACTCCCAGACTTGGAAGTGGAGCCCCCCCCCCCACTGCTTAGTCCTGTGTGCCCCCTGGGACTGAAACCTGGGGCTTTTGCTGTGTCTGGGTTTGGCTTGAGAAGACCTGGAAGGGGCTGGACAGGACCAATTCTTAGAGGGCCAGTGCCTACTAAATCTATGAGGCTGAGCTTGTAAGAAATCTTTAACAGTTTTCATAGATTTAGCTTTATCTTCCATCTTTTTAAGAACTTCCTCAGCCTTGTTGCCAAACAGGCGGTCCTGATTTAAGGGAGCATCCAACAATTTAGCTTTAACATGATCAGGCAAAGATTGCTCCTTTAACCAAGCATGCCTTCTGAGCACAGATCCAGTAACAGCATCCCTGCATGAGGCCTCTAATGAATCAAAACCACATTGCAAAGTATGTTTTCCAACTTGTTCAGCAGAATGCATTAAATCCTGTAATTCTTTATTTTCCACACAGTCAGGAATCAACATAATTTTCTGTTTAAGCAATCCAATAACATGTTGCTGATACTTTAACATCTGAAACTGGCAGTTTAAAGCCCTAATGGCCAAGGTTGCAGAAGTGTAAACCTTCTTACCCCATCTATCCAGTGCCCTGGAGTCTCTATCAGAAGAGGTAGGATTTTTAGCAGTAGAAGCCTTAATGCCCTTGGGCCCCTGTGAAATACTCTCTGGATCCGCAATAGGATTTTTAAAAAGGAACTTGTGTGACTTTCGGACCCTGTAGTATCTGTCAGGTTTTCTCGGAGTAGGGGGCAAGTAATCAGGGGCCAAACTAGATTCCGAAAAAGCATCATCAACAATGTCTAGTACAGGAGGAATAGCTAAAGGCCTATGCCGACGTAGGAGTAAGAAATCCCTAAGCCTCTTTTTTGAATCAGAAAAATCCTGGCTTTCCCAGTGGAAATGCTCCCTTAGAGTATGCAAGGTTTCCCCAAAAGAAAAATCCTCTGGAGGGGAAGCAGAGGGAATGGAGTTCTCTGCATTAGAATCCTCATAAGTAGATAAGGGCAAATCCAGATCATCAGAAGAATCAGAAAAAACAGAATCCTGGTCAGATGATTCATAATCAACTTCAGTCTTGGGCCTCTTAGAAAGGGGGGGTTGGCTACCCCTGATTAGAGTTATTAAATCTTCAGCCATTCTTATAATTTGTTTTTTAGGCAAAGAGGCCTGAGCATGTGGCCTGGGCGTAATTTTTTTTAGGCATGGTTCGAGATTTAGGCCTAAGGGAAGAAGGAGGCATCAGTTTAATATGCAAGTCCATAGGCCTGAATACACCCTCAGAAGCCAGTGCCTGCACAGCGGCTCTGGACCCATCCAAGGTGGAGGCATCCACCGGTTCCATAGTTTAAGCATCTTGCGGCATACTGGACTCCGAATTGTTCTCAGAAGAGGCCTGTGAATCAGAAGTAGCTGGTATCAGGGGCTGCGAAAGCGCCTGAGTACTGGCGAACTGGTGACTGGCTTAGGAGAAGTGTCGTCGGCAGTTTTGGACCTCGGCGGCCTGTCTCTGTCTTTATCTTTGCGTTTTTTTCAGAATCTTGGTAGTCGGATGGCTAACCGACAACATTTCTGGATAATTAAACCAAGAACCGAAATATTTAGAGGTGAAAATATACAGATGACGGATAGTGCACGGATTAAATAAAGCACAAAACCGACAGCAAGGTACGTCGTGCTCAGGGCCTAGGCATGGAATACAGTACGAATAAAAATCTTTATGAGGTATTTGCTTTCCACAAGTAATGCAATTATTAACTTTTACTGACATCGGTAAGGAACAAGAAAAAGTTTCCCCAACGGGGTACTTCGCTTTAGTTGAAGACTTCAGTTCTGAAACTCGAAAATGAAAATTTCAGGAGTCGGCCGACTGGCACTTGTGAACTGCTTCTGCTTCGGGCACCGCACGCCAAGAAGACTGATGTAATGGTGTCGGCTGCATGTTTTATACCCCTGACGACCTGACGTCATGGAAGAAGGGACAGCAACCGACGCAGGACCCAAGACTTTGTTAATCAGGCCGACTGAGGGCTACCTGCTAGCAGATATTCCAAATGTAATGACTGCAACAGTGAAACACGAAGAACATCATTAGTTTAGTTTTTTGGCATTGAGTGCTAGGTGGTTGTCTAGCATCCATTGTTCAGTTAAGGAGAAGGCATTTTGGGTTATTTTTGTTAGAATGGAGATGGAGGTGGCAGAACAGATTATGGTGGAGTCGTCGGCATACTGGATGAGGTGAGTATCAAGGATGGTCTGGTAGAAGTTGTTTATGAAAATGTTAAATAGCAGGGGCCCAAGAATAGAACCCTGGGGTACTCCTCTGGGAGTATTAAGGAATGGGGAGGTAGCTTTTTCCATTTGACCACTTATTGTCTATCAGATAGGTAACTAGTAAACCATTTGATAGTGGTGGGAGGATAGGTTCAGGTTAGAGAGTTTGGTGAGGAGAAGGTTGTGAGAGATGGTGTCAAAGGCCTTTGATAGGTCTAAGAAGAGGGTTGACATAATAAGGCCAGAGTCGCGGGCTTTGTTAATAGTTTTGAGGAAGGCAAGGAGAGCGGTGGTGGTGCTGTGGCCGGGCCTGAAACCATGTTATGTGGTGGTTAGGAGTTGGTTTTACATATGTATATATATATATATATAGATATATATATATATATATATATATATATATATATATATATATATACATATATATATATATATCTATATCTATATCTGAACCCATATCAAGGAGAAGCAAACAGAGTCAAGGAACTCCTGTAAGGAGGAAAGATAACCACCAGGTCCTCTAGGAGTCCTTGGATGGGGGACGGAGGGAGGGGTCATAAAAATGAATGGCGAGATGGACAACAAACATGGAACGTGGTGGTGAGTACATAACTTATTTATGTTATGTAGTCCTATCTCGCCTTCATTCTTACTTGGATCGGACAGCGTCCCTAGCACCTTTTTCCTGGGTGGCTCACGGGAGTACACCTTTGAGCACACTGGAAACAAAAGAGTCCCTGTCCCTGGAGGCCAAATCCACTTTGTAATGAGTGATAAATGTATGAGGATTGGCCCACGTAGCGGCAGCACAAATACTGTCCATAGACATTCTGGTCTGTAAAGCAGATGATGTAACTAATGCTCTAGTTGAACGACCCCTAATTTTGAATGCCAGTTCTCTATTATTGGAGGTATAGATAAAGGTGATACAATTTGAGAGCCAATTAGAAAGGGTAACTTTAGAAAATGGCATACCCTTTTTTACCTCAGAGAAGGAGATGAATAATTGGTCAGATTTCCTGAAATCTTTAGTTCTATGCAAATTGAATCTGAGCTGTCTATGCATGTTCAACTGATGAAGTCTACACTCTGCGTTGTTGCTATGGCTGGGGAAGAACACCGGGAGTTCAATGGATCAACTGATATTGGCTTGAGAGCAAACCTTAGGTACAAAGGTTGGATTGCTTCGTAACGATACCCTGTCCTTGTGAAAAATCAGATATGGAGGTCTAATTGACAGTGCTTGCAACTCCCGAGACCCTTCTGGCAAATGTTACTACTACTAGAAAAATGGTCTTCCAGGACAGAAATTTAAGGTCACAAGATGAAGAAGGCTCGGCCAGAGGTAACAACAGTTGAAATAGGACAACATTTAAATCCCAAGGGGAAAGTGGTTCCTTAAAGGGAGGTCTCAATAAGGAAGCGCCTTAAAATGCTTTATGCAACCTGTGTGACATTAATTTAGGAGAATGGTCACCAATGTGAAAATTTGAAAGTGCAGCCAGCTGAACTCTAATAGTTGCTGCAGCAGCACCTTGCTGAAAAAGTTCCGCCAGAAATTCTAGAATGGATTGAATAGATGCAGGAAAAAGGGTCAATGTTTCTATTCTGAGCCCAGTGAGAAAATCATCTCCACTTGCTAGTACATAGTCTTCTAGTAGAAACTTTACGAGAAGACATCAGTAGGTGTTTTACTGCTGGAGTAATGTTTTGAAGCCTGACTAAATTGGGAAGTGGAGCAGCAATGCTGTCAAATTGAGAGTGTAGAGAGAAGGATGAAGTGCACCTGACATATGTGTTAGCAGGTCTGGAACTGGGTCCAGAATCCAAGGCTTCTCCTGAAGATGAGGCTAAAGGAAGGGGAACCAAATCTGTCAAAGCCAATGTGGGGCAATGAGAATCATCCTGCTTCCCAAGGATTTTGCTTTCTGGATGATTTTGGGTATGAGGGGAAACAGAAGAAAGGCATAAAGAAGTCCCGAGGACCAATCGTGAACAAGTGCACCTCTCGGTGCCTCCCCTGGCGGGGGATTTATGGCAAAGTAGCTGCTACACTTGGCATTCATTGGAGTGGTGAAAGGATCACAGCAAGGCTGGCCCCATTTCCAGAAGATCTCTTCCGCTATGTTCTGGTTCAGAGAACACTAGTGAAGCATCAATATTGCCCTGGTGAGCTTGTCAGCTAGGACATTGGATTTCCCGGGATGTGCGTTGCTACTAGAAAGCACTGGGAAGAAATTGTTCATTGCCAAACCCTCAGGGCCTCGCGACAAAGTGGGTATGATTTGGGCCCTCCTTCTTTATGTACCAGACCACCAACATACTGTCTGACTGTAAAGCAATTGTCCCTAGTGGAAGAGAGTCATGAAGTGGTTGCAACACCAGAAGCACTGCTTTCATCTCTAGAACACTGATATGCAAGTGGGCCTCATGTTCCTGCCATATACCTTGGACCGTCCTTCCCAGATAATACCCCCCATCTGGGAAGCGTCCGTGGTCACTGTAGCAAAAGGCTGATATGGAATAAAGGGTCTCCCGCTAGTCACATGGTTAGAATGGATCCACCACCTCCTTTTTGCATGACTCTTATTTGATCAGGTGGGACATCGGGAGTTCTTGAAGTGACCACTGGGAGAACAGGAGCCACTAAAGGATTCTCATGTGCATGCTGGTGAGAGGAACTAGAGTTATGGTCGAAGCCATTGTCCCTAGGAGTTTCAGAACTACTTTTGCCTTTATCTTGTCCTTGGGAAGACGGTGAAGTATTTGCTGCCTGAGGGCTGAAATTCTGTCGGCTGGAAGATGTGCCATCATGGAAACAGTGTCTAGGCTTGCACCTATGAAGGTAATATGTTGACAGTGCAACAAGGCAGATTTTTGTAAGTTGACTGTTATCCCTAACTGAGCACAAATTTCCAAAGACACATCCCTAACTTGCTGGAGTAGATGCTTGATGGTGGCAGTTAAGAGTCAGTCGTCCAGATATGGAAACACTTGGAATTCCTAACGTCTCAAGTGAGCTGTGACTACTGTCATACATTTGGTGAACACTCTGGAGGTTGTAGTGAGACCAAAGGGCAGAGCGCGGAATTGGTAATGACCGACTCCCAGCCAGAAGCGCAAGTGACTCCTCGATTATCTATCCATTTTTATGTGGTAGTACGCATCTTGGAGATCTATTCAGCACATCCAATAGTCTTTCCCTAAGAAGGGAAGTGTTGACTGCAGTGTCACCATTCAGAACTTTGACTTTTTGACAGTCGTTTAACTTGCTGTGATCCAATATGGGTCTCCAATCCCCTGTTCTTTTTGGCACAAAAAACAATCTTGAGTAAGTTCCGAATCCAGTTTGGTCTGCGGGGACTTCTTGGATGACTCTTTTGTCAGAAACTTTCAGATTTTTATACTTGCTTGCTACCTTAGACAGGGTGGAACATCCGGGATTGTTCTAATTTGTGGGACAGGGTGGCAAAATGATATTATGCTTCGTACCCACTTGTCTCTTGTGATAGCTTGCCAGGCTTCTGGGTACAAAGACAAACGTCCCCCGACTGCCTCCAGAGTACAAGCAGGCATGCCTCCTCTCAAGAGCACTGAAAGGAATGTCCACGAAAGGAATCATGGCCACCCTGGTTTTGCAGATCTCCTCTGCCTCTATGACGAAGTCCTACCATTGTTACCTCCCCCTCTGCCCCTGGGGAAGGATTCACCTCGTGCATCTTGGAAAGCTCCCTGGGATCTTTTGAATCACATTTTCCCACTCTTCTGACCTTTAGGGTAAGGTCTTGAAAGAAAGGAAAAATGTACGGCAGAGAGAGTTTTCCCTTCCTGCTCGCATTTGGCAAGTGTGTCTTTTACTTTGGGTCCAAAGAGTGAGGAACCATCAAAGGGGGAGTTAGTAAAGGTAGACTTAAAGGGCTCCACAAAACTGCACAAGCAGATCCAGGAGTGTCTCCTCAAGGAAACTCCTGAACCCGCTGCCCTGCTCGCTCCAGCCGCTACATAAGATATCAGTCTCATGGAGGAGTCGACGATAGAATTTAAGGTATAAAGCTGGGAGGAGACTTTCTCATTCACCCCCACAGCTAATGAACCTTGTAGAGTATCTCCTAGCTCTTTCAGGAGCTCTCTTTGTATCCTTGTAAAGTGAGTGAGGTAGTTCGGCGATCAGAGTGTAAAAGTCACTGATGAAAAGACACGCTTCCCATATCTGTCCATCGTTCGAGTATCTTTGTTCGGAGGATGAACAAATGAGGATGTCTCAGAAGGTTCCTTCTTGGTGGCTGCCGCCACCACCACAGCATCTATAGGTACACCCTTAGTGAAAAAATCATTTCCAGTAGGGGCTGACAAAAGCTTGTTTGGCCTCCGAGGGGCTGGCTCCTTAGTGTCAGGTGACTCCCATGTCTTTCAATTGACTAAGTCCATTAATTCATTGAAAGGCGGAGACACCCAGGAGGCTGAAGGTTGAGATCCAAAGGCCTTCAGGTACACTTGACTCCTCATCAGAAGGGGTGATGGTTTTCCAGCCGCCTCTCTGCTTAAGGATCTCCACGATATCTGCAAATAAGATATCATCAGAGGACGACCATGGGGACCCTTCTGACTCCTCGAGGTCAGTATCTGAGGTGACGGACTCATCAGGGGAGTCTACATGCTTCCTCTTGCAAGTTCTCTTCCTAGGGGGCTCCTCAGAAGGGTATTCTGTGGAGGCCTCAGAAGAGAGGGGTTCACTCAATGGGGGATTCTGGGGCTCTGGATCTCTGTCCTGTAGATGGGGTGGTGCCGAGACAGTAGCCAGTGCCTTGGGGGGGATGAATGCCGGTATCCCTATGTAGAGCTGTAGAGGGGGACAGCACACTCCTCATCAGCTTGAAAGCAGATCTCACCGGTTCCAAGGATCTCCCCGGCTCCAAGGAGACTGAGGACACCCCCGGTTCCAGAGAGATCGGCTCAGAGGCTGATGTGGGAGCCGAGCTCACCCGAGCCGATGCACCAAGAGGTAAACTCAGAACCGAAGAAGTTCAGGCCCGAGCGTCACCCCCCCCCCACAGGGCCAGCCAGAGAACCCTGACTCCAAGACACTCTGGATGACTCGTGGGGCTGAAGAACCAGGATTATCAATAATGATGACTTCCGTTGATTCTGAAAGCTGTGGAGCCGAGAAGACAGATGGTTTAGAAAGTTTCGACAATTTTTCTGGAGGCTCCGACTGAGCCGAAGAGACACGTGATGGCCTTTTGGATGGTTTGTCCTTCTTTGAAGACGAAGAGGACAAAGAAGAAGCACTCTGCACAGCTTCTTCAAAGGTCGGCTTTAAGAGACCCTTGAGAATCAATTTGTTTCTCCTCTCCTGTAACACATGTGCACTAAAGGAGTGGCAGAAAGTACAATCCTCCTGTAAATAAATAGCCCCTAGACAGTATACGCAAATGACATGTCTGTCTGTGATTGACATTTTCTGTGTACATTTCTGACATTTCTTAAAGCCCGAAGGCTTATGCTCTTTCTCTCTAGAGTCTTTAGACATGATACAGAAAGTTCCCAAAAGGATTACAAGACAACAAACACAGAACACGGATATATAACACACTGTAATCTAATAAACACTGCACATCTAACTGTAAGATAAATTAGAAACTAAATCTGACAAAGAGAAAGCACTAGGACCTCTAACTTAAATGGACCTAGATACCAAGGAATGAGAAACACACGCAGCCACTAATACTACCAGCCCTCTAACTAAAATGGGTGATTAGCTCTCTAATTTAAACAAGCTAAATTAATTAAATAACTAATTTCAAGATTATACAACAGTGACCAACAGCAGAAAGAGATAAAGTAAACTCATGCTATATCTAATTCTATATAAACACTATAAATGTAACAATCTTAAAATTTTAAGCTAACTAAGTGAAAAAGGCAAAAGCTTAGCCGCAGCTAAGAAGAGCACATCCAACCTCGTAAAGTGGCAAACGAGATCTGGAGAGTTGCACCACTGCATCATAGGATACCTACCTGCCAGGAGCCAAGTTTGAGACTTCCAGCTGTGTATTCGGCTGAGTTGGAGCCGATGCACCCATCCAAGTAAGAATGAAGGCAAGATAGGACAACATAACATGGTAACGTACAATCGCCTTTAAAACTCCCATTACATGCCTAACTACTTAAAAAGAATAAAAAAAAAAAATGTGCAAGAAACCTGGAGAATATGGCATTTATTTTCATAGTTTTGTGCAAAATAACCAGGCCTTTCTGTTTGCATGTAGAAGCTTAAAGTTTTGCCAATGATTTTATGTGACTAGCCCAAATTACTTGGTACAACTGAAAATTGGGATTTCACCACCTTGCATATTAATATAGTGTTTACGGGCAATGAAATTTTATAATCCACAAAATAACTGCTTCCGCCCAAAGCTATGAACAGCAACCACAGACATTAAAGTGGTATGTGCTCAATGTCTTCTTTACTTATCCAGCCCTGCTTAACACGGGCTTGTATTACACGCTACTACAAATTTATTTCCATAAAATGTGACATCAAATTTTAAAATGTGATTATATATACGCCACACAAATTGCCTGCAAAACCGAAACACTCCGGTCCTTAACACGTCTAGTAAAAAAATCCTTTGTATAACTGTAACATTAATATACATAACTAAAGACCCAGAAATGAAATTAGATGATGGGGAAAAAAGAAAGAATGGCAATGTCTGTATATATTAATCCTGTAGCACTGCCCTAAGAGTAAGAAAGGAGCACTAAGTACACATATTGGGGAAGAAAGATGACCATAAGGCAAGGGTGCCAGTAAAGCAAAAGTACAGTTTTGTACCTACCATAAATGTAGATGTTCGAAGATCCACATTGCTGCAGTCCTTACACTTGGGTAGTCCGCTGTCCTCGGTCAGCCCGAATATCAAAGTATAAGGCTGACGTCGGTCAAGGCGCATTTGACTGACATCAGGACGTCAGGGTACAAATGCACATGACCGACGTCATATCCTCAGTCTTTTCTTGCCCCAGATGTCAGAAGACCCTAAAAATAAAGGTCAAAACCAAAAGACAGCAAACAAACAACCAACCACCCTTGCACTAATTATATGTACAATATATACAATATACACAATATTTACAACCCAACCCACACAACCACCTCTAACTACAGAGGGGAAGGAGGGAGGGTAAATTGGACTGCAGCAATGTGGATCTTCGAACATCTACATTTATGGTAGGTACAAAACTGTACTATGTTCTTCATCTCACATTGCTGCAGTCCTTACACTTGGGTAGAATCCCAAAGCAGAGGTAAGGGAGGATGGCCAAACTATAAGGAAGCAGGAGCTGCCAAAATGCCCTGCAAAACAGCAGTGGCAAAACCAGCCCTGGATTTAGAGTAAAGTGGTAGGTGATAATGCCTCGAGAAAGTATGCACTGAACTCCAAGTAGCTGCCTCCAAAATATCCTTGGTTGCCACCCCCCTCAAAAAAGCTGTCGAAGTGGCAGTAGCCCTAGTGGAATGAGGCCTAATCCCAGCTGGAATCTCCTTGCCATGATGGGAATAACGGAAAGCAATGCAAAACCCAATCCACTTAGAAATAGTTTGTTTTGACACAGGCTTGCCCTGAGAACTCAAAGCAAAAGAAACAAATAACTGCTGAGACTGCCTGAACCCTTTAGTTCTGTCCAAATAATATCGTAACTGCCTGTGTACATCTAAAGTGTGCAAAATCTTTTCCCCTTTATTTTGGGGATTTGCATAAAAAGTAGGCAAATGAATAGTTTGGTTTAAAGCCACACTAGAAACCACTTTAGGCATAAAGGAAGGATTAGTACGTAAAGATACCCTATCCTTATGGAAAATCAAGAAAGGCTCAACCGCCATAAGGGCCTGTAATTCAGAAACCCTTCTTGCAGAGGTAATGGCCAACAAAAAGGCAGTCTTCCATGATAAACATTTCAACTCAGTAGTAGCTGCAGGCTCAAAAGGTTGTAGAGTGAGTTTCTCCAACACAAAATTGAGATCCCAAGCAGGAGTAGGAGCTCGTGGGGGTCTTATATTCTTTGCCCCTCTAAGAAATTGCTTGAACAAAGGATGAGAAAACAATGGTGGGTCACAGTCATAGTGAGCTGAAATTGCTGCAGCATGAACCTTAATAGAAGAGAAGGACAAACCTTTGTCCAGTAACTCAGTAAGATATTGAAGAGCCACACTTAAATTAGGCTCAGAAATATCAAAATCCTTTGCTGCACTCCAAAATAAAAATCTCTTCCATTTATCTGCGTACACTTTCCTTGTACTAGGCCTTCTAGCTTCCAAAATCACATTCAAAACTTGTTGTGGAAGTTGAGACCCTCTATGGTTCAAAACAGAATATGCCAGGCTGTTAGGTTAAGAGAGTGAAGTTTGACATTGAGCAAATGACTGTCCTCCTGGGACAACAGGTGTGGAATCGAAGGCAAAGGCCATGGAAGCTTCCGTACCAGACTTCTCAGTAATGGGTACCAGTGCTGTCGAGGCCAATGTGGAGCTATTAAAATCATCCTTGGCTTGTCCTGTCTGACCTTTAGAAGTACCTTTGGGAGGAGAGGCAGAGGTGGAAAGGCATACACATGAAGATTGCTCCAATTGAAAGAAAGAGCATCCACTTTCCAAGCTGTGGGATGAAACCTTTTCGTGCAAAACTTTGGCAGCTGATGGTTTAGTGGAGAAGTGAACAGATCTATGTCTGGAGTTCCCCATGACACTGTCAATTTCTGAAATACATGAGGATCCAATTTCCACTCGTGGAGATCCATAATTCGTTTGCTCAACACATCTGCTAAGGAGTTCTGTGCTCCCGGCAGAAACCTTGCCTGAAGATTGAGCTGTAAACTGAGAGCAGTCTCCCACAAAATCATTGCTTGCCTGCATAGAGGATAAGAATGTGTTCTCCCTTGCTTGTTGATGTACCACATGACAGTTGTGTTGTCTGTTAGAATCAACACCTGCCCTGGAAGAAGTAAATCCTTGAAAGCTATTAATGCAAACTGGACTGCTAACATCTCCTTCAGGTTGATATGTAGATGTGGTAGTCTGGCAGGCCACTTGTCTTGTATCCACTTTCCATTTAGATGAGCTCCCCAAGCTTTGTCTGAGGCATCTGTCGTTAGAATCTGACTCGCCTCTGGCCGGGTCACAGAGAGTCCCTTGTTTAGGTGACATTCCTGAGCCCACCACAAAAATTCCTTTTGAATGCAAGGTATTATTTGAATGACAGTGTCCAGATCCTGGCAGTGCTGTGTCCATACATTTTGAGATACCATTGCAGCTTCCTCATATGCAGTTTGGCATTGGGAAGCACCAGAATACAAGATGCCATGAACCCTAAGGCTTGAAGGACTGTCCTTGCAGTCAGCCCGGACTGATGAGATAGTTGATGGAAGTAAAGGGAAAGATTCTTTTGTTTGTCCGGGGTCAAAAGGCCATCTGGGATGCTGTATTCAGTCTTACACCCAGAAAGCACATGTCCTGAGAGGGTACTAGACTGGACTTTATTTCGTTCACAGAATAACCCAGGCATCTTAGCACTGCTATCACATATTCCAAATGATGAAGAAGCTCTTCCCTTCCTTGAGCCAGAATCAGGCAATCGTCCAAATAAGGATAGATCTGTATTCCTTTTAGCCTGAAGAAAGCTATCACTGGAGCCAGAACTTTCGTGAACACTCTGGGCGCAGTAGATAAGCCAAAGGGCAATGCAGAGAACTGATAGTGAGAAGTCCCAGCTCGAAAACGCAGATACTTCCTGCAACTTAGTCTGACAGGAACATGAAGGTAAGCCTCCTTGAGATCCAAAGTTACCATCCAATGATCTTTGCCCAGCAGAGGTAAAAGCTGTTGTAACGTCAACATTTTGAATTTGGGAATGTCCAGATAAGTGTTGAGGATAGATAAATCCAAAATTGGTCTCCACGTGTTCCCCTTCTTTGGTACTAGGAACAGGCGAGAATAAAATCCTAGGCCCACTTCTGGCATAGGGACCGGCTGTATGGCCCCTAGTTGAAGTAACAGAGAAATTTGCTTGTGAGCCTCTATTCTTTGTTGAGGAGGAACGTCTGGCATGCCTCTGAAAGGAGACAAGGTATGGAAATAAAACCTGTAACCGTGGTGTATGATATCCAATACCCATCTGTCTTGGGTAATTAAACTCCAATTTTCTTTGAAAAGTGCCAACCTTCCTCCCAAAGGTGCTGCCAGACGAGAAGGCTCTGGCAGCTGAAAAGGTAGGTCATTGGGTCTGTTTACGAAAGGACTGACCCCTGCCCTCACCTGAAGACTGTGCAGGAGAACTCCCTGTTCTAGGCCTGAAAGAGCCCTGAGCTCTGCCCCTACCACGTCTAGATCTACCCCTAGACTGGGAATCATAAGAAGGATATGTCCACCCTCTAGTAGGCCAATTTCTACTAAACTTTGGAGGCTGAACCTGCAAAAAATCTTTAACAGTCTGCATAGACTTAGCCTTGTCTTCCATTTTCTTTAAAACTGCCTCAACAGGAGAACCAAACAACACATCAGATTGTAAAGGAGCATCTAAAATCCTTGTTTTAACATGGTCAGATAAATTTTGATCCCTCAGCCAGGCGTGCCTGCGAAGAACTGACCCAGTGGCAGCCACCCTAGACGAGGCCTGTACAGCATCAAAACCACATTGCAAAGAATGCTTACCCACCTGTTCAGAAACATGTACTAAATCTTGTAACTCTTTACAATCAATACCTTCCGCCAGAGCATCAACCTTAGACTTCAATTGTGAAAGGAGATAGTTTTGGTATTTCAACATGTGAAACTGGCAATTCAAAGCCCTCATAGCTAGAGTGGAAGAAGTATAAACTTTCTTTCCCCATCTATCCAAGGCCCTGGCCTCTTTATCTGCAGGAACCGGATTCTTGACAACAGAAGCCTTAACACCTTTAGGCCCCTGGCTAACAGTTTCTGGGTCTGCCCTAGGACTCTTAAAAGATACTTATGAGCTTCAGGCACCCTGTAATACCTATCCGGTTTAACAGGAGCAGGAGGCAAAGAATCAGGATTAAGAGAAGCCTCTGTAAAACATCTTCCACTACATCCAAAACAGGAGGTATAGCCAAAGGCCTATGCTGGGGTAAAACAAAAATTCCTAAGCCTTTTCCTGGAATCAGAGAAGTCCTGACCTTCCCACTTAAAATGCTCCCTCATGGAATGAAGAGTTTCTGAAAAAGAAAAATCCTCAGGAGGAGAAGCAGAAGGAGTAGAATCATCCACATCAGAATCAGAATAAGGAGAGTACTCCTGCAAGTCTTCAGCCGAAGACTCTGAAACATCCGAAGCCTGCTCAAAACTCCCTAGCTCAGGCTCCACCCTAGGTCTCTTATCAGGAGGGGCAAAGAACCCTAATCAAAGTAATCAAATCTTCTGCCATTTTAAGCATATGCTTCTTGGGCACAGTTCCAGAAGAACTAGGGGTGACACCAACTGAAGCAAAACTTGGCCTGCCTCTAGGAGAAGCCTTGGAAACAGAAGGAGAGGGCCTAACCACCCTAGGCAGGGAGGGGAGTATAGTAACCTGAGAAGCCCCATCACCCTGACCTGCCTCCTGAGAGGCCACATCCTGCAATAACAAAGTCTCTCCCTGGGATCCCAAAGAAACCTCCGGTGGAACCACCGGCTCCACCGACACCTCTAAAGAACCAGCGTCCGGTACGGACGGTTCTTCTAACCTAGGCTTCACTGCTTTGTCCTTGCGCTTCTTCGAAGAAGCGGGCGTCGGAGCATCCGACGGCATTTTATAATTGCACCGCTTCCCGAACACTAACCTGGCACAATCTAATCTCCTCTTTATAGCGCGCTTATTGAATCTAGCACAAGAGCGACACCCAACAACGTCGTGCTCAGGCCCTAAACAAGGAATACACAAAGTATGATAGTCTCTATGCGGTATCTGTTTCCCACAAGAAATACAATTATTCACTTTTTCTGACATCCGGTAAACCACTGAGGCAAGAAAAAACTAAAATATTCCCCAACGGGGTACTTAGCCAACTTTGACTCGGTCTGAAACTCCGAAATCGAAAAATTTCAGAACGCCAACCGGCACTTGCAATACTGCTTCTGCATCGGACCATGCGGCAAAAAAGACTGAGGATATGACGTCGGTCATGCGCATTTGTACCCTGACGTCCTGATGTCAGTCAAATGCGCCTTGACCGACGTCAGCCTTATACTTTGATATTCGGGCCGACCGAGGACAGCGGACTACCCAAGTGTAAGGACTGCAGCAATGTGAGATGAAGAACATCTAATGCACTTCTTAAGTTCTACTTTGAGTGTATGCGTGTGTGTGTGTGTGGGGGGGGGGGGTGTACGAGAACCACTGAGCAACAACGATCCAAGTTGACAATCCTTGTAACAGCAATGGGAAGGGGCACAGAGATGTGGGATTCAGGAAGGTAGACTTCAAAGTGCAAGAAAGTATTCTTGATAAAATTCACAACAGTGAAACAGCTTATGGAGGTATATCGCAGAAGGAGTAAGAGAAATTAAAGCGAAATTTGGTTATTTTTATATGGCAAGTAAAATGGTAAGCCTCAATGGATAAATGTCCTAAAACACAAAGAAACTCCAAAGGCAAACAAAAAAAATATAAAGTATATAGGACGAAACAAGGCAGATAAACCATATAAACACTTTATTGGCAAGCGATTTCGCACCCATTCTAAGGTGCTTCATCAGACCATTTAAAATCACAACACTAAACCTTAAATAGTCACACATCATCTATTACATCATTCAATGATCCAGTCAGCTTAAAAACTTCATGAATAAATAAAATTCATTGTAGATGGATACAAACAATAATACATGATGTTTTTAAGCTGATAGTATTGTGATTTTAAATGGTCTGATGAAGCACCTTAGAGTGTGTGCGAAGGTGCTTACCAGTAAAGTGTTTATATGGTTTATCTGCCTTGTCTCGTAGTATTAACTTTATATTTTTTCTTTTGCTTTTGTTTATTTTTATATGTGCTTATGTATATAGACCAAGCTAATCTGTGGAAAGCCAAACTTAAAAACTGAGAGAACATGCACATCTCTGCTGTGCATTACTATATCCAATAATGGCAATGCTGTGTAATACTGCATAATCCCAGAACACATGAAAGTGTTTTATTTTATCTTCAAGTTTCTCAGAAAGATAAGTATTATGTGAAGTTTCATTTGGTGTGAGCCTGATTCAGATTACGGAACATCAGAAAGACAGAACCTGTCCTCTGCATCATAACTGGTGAGGCTATAAATGCTTCATCGGTAATGTTCTTGTTGAGCACAGCCTAAACCATCCTACTGCTTAATCTGCCATCACAAATTAAGCATTTATTTTCAAATCAAGATGTTACTTAATTTCAGCTGAAACCTTGCATGTTAAATGTTACACAAAGACTGAACATACCATATCACACAGTTACAGCAACTACAATAAATAAAAAGTTATGTACTTACCATAACGTTCCATTTGTGCTGGTGATCTTCATTCTCTCCTCACAAATGAGTTCAGATCTAATCTGTCGAATTGGACTCGGCCGTTACAACAGCTCACAGCCATCAGATCTCTTGGGCTTCTCCCTCACCCACAATGCACCTTGCCAAATGGTATACCTTTATTTACGTGAAAGGAGGTTGTACGATGCACCAAAGTGCGAAAGTACAACCTCCAGATTTCTGAAATGTTGAGGGGCAATGGTTTGACTTCCAATGAGCGAATGCACATTGGCATTCGCTCACTGGAAGTCGGCATTTCAGGTGCAGATTGCACTATAGCAGGGATCGGGAAATTAACCCTTTCCCTCACTGTAGTGCGATCTCGGAGTTTGTACATTAAAGTAGGGGGTGTGGGGGTTGCAGGGGGGCTTGCCCCCTGCATAACCATGTTTGGAGATGTTTCGATTTCGAAAATGATCGAATCTGGTTTTCCAGATTACCATTTTCGAAATCTTGTTCCGTCCAAAATATTGTATTTCGACATTTAAAGTCACACAATAGTGCGATCGTACAGATGATTTTCAGTTAAATGAAGGTATACCTTACCAAATACCTCAGATTTTGTTTGCTGCTATAAAGTGTAAAAGGACAGACAGAAAGATGAGGAAGCATATCCAGTCATGTAAACATATAAATGTATCCAATCAGAGACCATGTAACTGCTTGTTCTTTCAGAAATCATGGATGCGGGTAGCTGGGAGGGGATGAGAGGAGAGAATGAAGATCGACAACACAGATGGAACGTTATATTAAGTACATAACTTCTTTATCTGATGTTGTCATGCTTCATTCTATCCTCACAAAAGGGACAGCGTCCCTTGCTACTTGAATCCAAAGTGGAATCAAGGAAGGATATTCCTGAGCACCAAATGATGCCATACCTCTGAAGACCAGATCCAATTTGTAATGAGTAATAAAGGTGTTGAGTAGTAGTCCAAGTTGCTGCTGTACAAATATCATCCTTTGACATTCTAGATTGGAAAACTGTGGAAGTAGCCACAGATCAAGTGGAGTGTGCTTTCAAAGGAAGGGTGAGAGGAATGCCCAATTTATTATAGACAAAGGAGATGCAATTTGTTACCGCTTTAATAGAGACATTTTTGAAACTGAATTTCCCAGTTTTGGTCCAGAAAAGGAACCAAACAGTTGGTTTGCTTTCCTGTTTTTTTTTCTGTTCTATGCAAATAGAAAAGCAGGTGTCTAGGAACATCCAGTAAATGTAGGATATATTCTCCTTTGTTGGTAAACTTAGCAAGAAATACTGGCAGATTGACAGAACTATTTATGTTGGATTCTGAAAGCACCTTTGGAAGAAAGGATGGGTTGGTACGCAAGATCACTCTGTCTTTATGAAAAAACAAGTATGGAGGTTTAGGAGATAATGCTTGGATCTCAGAGATTCTTCTTGCGGAAGTGATGGCAACCAAGAAGATAGTTTTCTATGAAAGATATTTAAGATCACATGTAGCTGCTGATTCAAAGGGGGATTGTGTTAGAGACTGCAGCATCCAGTTCTGGTCCTATGGAGCAGTAGGGTCTTTAAAAGGAGACTTTAGAAGGAGTGTCTCTTTCAAGAAGGCCTTGCTCAATTTGTGAGAAGCAATGGGTGCGCCATTCAAGCTTTACGGTAATTTGAAATTGATGCTAACTGTACACTACTGGCTGAGGTACTAGCATGTGATAAATGGTGAAAAGGGGTCAAGTTTATGTTACTAAGCTCAGATAGCAAACCTTTTCCATTTACTTGAATATGTTTTCCTTTTCAAGGTTTATGGGACAACAGAAGTTTATGTCGTACAGGAGATGAGAGCAGACTGTCTGGCTACTAAGGGAAATAGAGAAGCCAAGTGGTCAGCTTGAGGTTTGGAATATCTGAGTGTGACATGGTTATCGGGTGAGACAGGAGGTCCAGAGTAGGATCTAGGTTACATGGTGGTTGAACTAGGTGAAGCCATAGAGATCAAATCAAATTTGTCAAGACCAAAGAAGATCACTGTACTCTTCGACCTGGCAGCTTTCTGTAGAAATTTTGGAATCAATGGGGTTGGTGGAAATGCATAATGGAGACGGGAGGCCAATCGTAAAGTAGAGCATTCCTCAATGACTATCCCTGTGGGGGAATTAGGGCAAAGTATTTGCTGCACTTCTTGTTCAAGGTACAGGCAAAAAGATTTCAGCATGGCTGGCCCCATGGATGGAAAATCTCATCTGCTACCTTCTCATTGAGGGACCACTCATGTGGGAGTAGGATGCACCTGCTAAGCTTGTCTGCAATCATAGTGGAGCTTTCCGGAATGTGCATCTGTAAAAGAAAGTGGTCTGAAGAGATCGCCCACTGCCAGACTCTGAGTGCTTCTCCACATAGTGGGTAAGATCTGGGTCCCCCTTGTTTGTTGATGTACCATACTCCTGACATGTTGTCTGTCTGAACTGCAATCGTCCCAGAGGGAAGAACATTATTTATTTATTTAAATTTGTTTACTGGGAAAGTCAGACTGGGCCAGAAGCCCATTTTCAGCAGAGGCCCGGGGAGAAAAGCTCCACAGAAATATAAGCAAAATACAATAATTAGATAGTTCAATAGTATACATACAGTAAAATGCAGAATACACATCATCTAGTTAGTCTATACAAAGTATTCAATACAGTTTTTTTGTAGCTACAGGTTCAAAAAGAAAAACACAAGCATTTCAGTAAAGATCGCCGTGAGAAAAATAAAATTAGTCCTGTATACATATTAAATATTAATTATGAACAAATAAGTTTTCATATATATATATATATATATATATATCTGTACATATATATATCTATATATCTGTACATATATATATATATATATATATATATATATATATATATATATATATATATATATAAAATAATGCCCCTCAACCCTATCTGGGAAGCATCCATGGTCACTATGGCCTTGAGCTATTGGGGAATGAATGGACGGCCATGGAACAGTTGATCAGAGTGGACCCACCAATAAAGATCATTTTGCAAGTGTTGATAATGTTTATTTTGTACAACATTGACTGATGGAAGAGTGACCATTGAGTAGCCAGCATCCACTGTGGCATCCACATGTAAAACATGGCCAGTGGAACTAAGGTTATTGCTGCAGCCATAAGACCCAGAGTTCGTAGGACTGTGTGGGCTGAGATAGATGTATTGTCTACAACCTGCTTGACCCCATGACCTTATAGTTAGAACTCAATGTGGTGGAAGGGAAGCAATGGCCATCTTTGTGCTGAGCAGTGCTCCAATAAATTTGTTGTAGTTTATGGTTATTCCTAGGACAGCACAGATGTGGAGAACCTGATCTCTTGACTGTATGAGCTGATGCCTGGTTCCGACCAGTAATAAGCCAGTCATCCAGGCAGAGAAACACCCGAAATCCCTGCAGTGTGAGGTGTGCTGCTACTACTGCCATGCATTTGGCGAATACCCTGGGGGCTGTGGTGAGTCCAAAAGGCAGTACCCTGAATTAGTAATGACTGGCTCCCAGCAGGAAGCATAGGTACTTCCTGGAGCACCTGTTCATCTTTATATGATAGTAGGTGTCCTGGAGATTTATTGAGCACATCCAGTCATCCTTGCCCAGAAAAGGGAGAAGGGACTGAACCGTAACCATCCGGAACTTGGTTCGAAGCACAGATTTGTTTAGATTTGTGAGATCCAAGATTGGCCTCCAGTCCCTTGTCTTTTTTGGCACTAAAAACAACCTTGGGTAAGTTCCAGGTCCTATCTGGCCTGGTGGGACCTCTTGGATGACTCATTTCTAGCAGCTTTTGAATCTGAATCATTGCGTGATCCCTCTGACTGTGTGGAACATTGGGGATTTTCCAGGGAATTGGGGGAGGAAGGGAAAATGGTATTATACAATCTCTGGATATAATCCTCTGCACCCAACTATCTTTTTTTAATTCTAACCAGGCTCTCTGGTATAAGGACAATCTTCCCCTGACTGCCTCCAGAGGTGGACAGTCCAGCCTTCATTCAGAAGCACTGGTAGGGTTTATTGAAGAAAGAGTCTCATGAACCTTCTTGTTGCGGGCCACCTCTGCCATGAGGGAGACTACGTCCATTGGAGTCCCCCCCCCCACCTCAGGGAGCACTTTCTCCACGTGTGTCATGAAATGGACCTTTGGATTTTCTGAACCACATTTTTTGACCACTGCATTTATTCCTGGAGAAGGATCGCTGCAGGGAGGGGTGGTGCAAAAATGTATGCCCACAGCAGGCAAGGTCTTTCCATCTTTCTCACACCTGGACAGCATTTCTTTCACTTTAATGCCACAAAGGGTAGTTCCGTCTAAGTGCGCATTGACAAAATCAGACTTAATGGCTCCACAAGGTTGGATAAGAGCACCCAGGCATGTCTCGTCATGTTAATGCCTGAACCTGTCGCTCTAGAGGTCCTTTCTGCAATGTTAGAAATTAACCTCATGGAGCTATTGGAAATGACCTGTAAAGCTGCCAATTAAGAAGTAACAGAATCCTTACCTTCTGCAGATACTATTCCTGATAAGAGTACTTGATAATTCTTTGGTCAAATCTCTCTGAGGTCTCACAAAATGTGCCAGGTAGTTCAATGATCATAAAGCAAAGGTTGCTGAAGCAGAGACATGCTTCCCCAGTCTGTCCATCGCCCATGACTCACTGTGGGGAGATGGACAATGGAACTCTCATCGGACAGTTCCTTCTTTGTAGCTGCCGCATTGACCATGGCATCAACTGGAACCCCTTTTCCCCAAAAGTTTGTGTCTGTAGGTGGTGCCATTACTCTGTCTGGTCTCTGAGGTATTGTCTCTATGGAGTCAGGATCCTTCCATGCCTGCTTAGAGATCACATCTACAAGCTTGTCAGCAGGTGTAGTCACCCAAGAAGTAGAGGGTCCTGTACTGAAAGCCTCTAGGAGAACAGAAGGGCTACAGGATGTTCAATCTCCTCTCTGTTAAACATCTGTAGTATGCCCTCAAAGGAGACATTTTCAGCAAGTGACCGTGGGGGCCCTTCACCTTCGAAGTCCATGTCTTTGATGATGGATTTTTATAGGGAGTCTAGGTGCTTCCTCTTGCACGTCCTTTTCCTGGATACTTCTTCAGAGGGATGATCTGGAGAAGTCTTGGAAGAGAAAATCATAATTCCTTGAGAGGAAACCTGAGGTTTCAGTAAAGGATGTCCCCGTGGAGAGAGTAGTTGAGGCTCCAGATGCTGGGGCATCATGAAATGGGTAGGATCCGAGTGGAAAGGCTCCATCAGAGCTGTCAAGGTAGCAAACCCTCTCTTCGCAGCCTTGAAGGCAGAGCTTAAAGGACGCAGGAAGAGGCTCAGATCTGAAAAACTGGGTTTCTGAATCATCACCAAGGTGGAAGTCATGGCTGAACTGTCCAGTGCTGAGACGGCGAGGAACAGAGATGGCACCAAAAACTTCAGACACAAACGCTGCACCCTGGACCCAGCAGGCAGGCTTCGGCTCAAAGAGGTCTCCTGGTCCGAAAAGATTGGACTCGGAGAAGATGGCAAATCCGAGACTGACTGATTCGGATGATTGGGATCATGTAACTCTAAGGCAGCAGATGGAGTTAGAGGTGGAACTTGCAGGGGGGCTGTGGTGGAAGGTCGGAATACCTGACCCAGAGGAGTATGCTCCAAGGGAAGACCAATCTTCCCCTGAGCACAGACAATCTTCTTCACCACTCTCTCATCTTCTTCTGTAAGGCTTCTAAAAGAATGAACAGAATAAATGGAGGGGGGTGCTGGTCTCTGCAAAAAGGGAGATAGAAGCCTGTCAGGTATTGAATCAACCAAAGGAGAGTATCTAGTGTGAGGGCAATCGAGAATCTCCGAAGGTGCATCTCATTCAGTGGTTGTGTCTGATCCGACTGACAGAGCCAGAGCCATGGAAATTGCTTTTGAGATTGTAGAATCCAAAGCCACAGTTGGATCTGAGAGTTTTGTCTTTTTCTGTTCTGGTGTTCAAACTGAAAGTTTGGCAGTCCTTTTCCTTGAGGAGTCAGAGGAGGATTTTGACTATGTGGAGGGCTTCGACTTAGGAGACTGGAATATGGCTTCGCCAAAGGAAGGAAGGAAGGATGGAGACCTTTTAATTTTAGTTTGTTTTTATGTTCTATTAATGCTCGCAGACTGAATCCATGACAAATAGAGCGATCCTCCTGTAGTTGTAATGGACCCAGGCAGTATACGCAAAGGGAGTGTGCATCTGAGATAGGCAACTTATGTCCGCATTTGGAACATTTTTTGAATCCTGCAGGTTTGTCACTCATTGTTTCTACAACGCCTAAAGAAACAAAGATTTAAGGTAAGAATATGAAGAAAAGAGTCAGTAATTTTTTTTTTTTATAACAGACTAGGGAAGAAATACCAGCAATGGTAACCAAAGCTATGACCAGGTCGTAAGAAGAGGGAGAGTGAAAAAAAGTAAATGAAAAGATTGGCACCCTTAAGTTCCAAAGAGAAGGAGAAGCAAGGGGATACAAACAATGGTATGTTGAAAATACGACAAAGTCGTAAGGGCAAGGGAGGAAAAATGAAGTACAAACAGTAAAAACAGCAGGTTTTGAAAGGGAGTAATGTGAACTATGGAGAAAAAACTGTAATGGGAAAGTTTTAAGAAAAAATAAACTGCACTTATTCTAATCACTCAAGACAGACTGGTAGACCACATCTGTTAGCTAGAAGCAGCAAATAAGATTGGAGGTACTTGGCAAGGTGCGTTGTTGGTAAGGCTGAAGCTATAGCATCAGCTGAGTCGGATCTGACGGATCAGATCCGAACCAATTTGTGAGGATCGACTGAAGACTGACAACATCAGCTTGGACATTAAAAGCCACCTATCAGCTACCAAAATAAAACGCTGACGAAAAGTGACTGACTACATTACCACATACAATATACCTTGGATGCATACCTAATGTTCCTAAAATTCTTATAATTCTAGCAGCCTCAAAAGGGAGGTCTGAGACAGTTTCAGGGCAGGGAAGGCCCCAACAAATCAGAAAATATCAGTGAAGTCAACTGTAATAGGTCTGAAAATGTTACAATTAAATGTTTAATAAACAGTGCAGTTATTTTTCAGTAACTACTCTGAATTGCTTTTTATAGGAGATATGGCTAATTGAAGACGTGAAACAATAAATGAATATTGTCCACTTGTCTAGTTACTGGGAATGACGTAACAACTGTGACGGGGAGGGGAAGGCTAGTCTCCCCAGTGGAGCATATGCGTTTTTTTTCTTGGTATTAAAAAGCCAAAAAAATTTAGGGGAAACTTATGGACTTTTCTGTGGCTTAAGTGAGTTTCACTGTGACAGTAACAAAAGTGGTGGTCTTTTCTATCAAGTGCTGTAATATACTACGATACAGCTGGGTAAAACCACTGGGTGCATACAAAAAGCAATGTAGGTACATAAGATTTTCCAACATGTTTTCTTGAGGTAATTTTCTCTTCCTGTATTCAGTGTCAGTGGTTTAACATGTCACCCTTGCTTTTGACTGTGGGCTCTATTACCACAATGGGTTACAAGATTCATTTTCTAACTCTGACAGTGCAGTGCAACATAACAAGGACAGGGATGCTAAATTCTTGTGTGCACCGTCTTTCGGCTGAAACACTAATCCAAGGTACCACCTGTCTTGAGTTAATGGTAGCTCAAGCGGATGCAAAAGATCCAGCAGCATTTATTCACAACAAAGTAGATTTATTCACACATACTAATTTTCACTATGTTCACATTCTGTTTCTATTTTTAAACATATTAATATTGCTTCTACTTTTGACATCATGTTTTCAACAACGTTAACCCTTCTATGTTTCAACCTCCTCCACCTTTCTCCTCAGCTACACTCTTATTCTCCTTAATATTAAATTACAACTTACACAATTATAAAATAATTCTTCACAACTACAATTCCACATACTCCATATTGCCCCATCGAAATTATATCCATTTCACCTGCTTTATTATATTCTTACATTTACCATAAAACTTACCCATGTCTAATTTCTGAACAGTAATCATTTTCTTAATATTTTCATTCTCTCACAGTCTTTTAAAGAATGTGCATCTGCATTACATATTTTACACACATTTCAAGCATGCTGATTATACTTCATTTGCTCCTTCATTGGTAACTTTGTCAACACTGACCTTTAACTAAATAAGGTACAAATTACTACAGCACTCAACTTTCCTCACTGTCTAGAGGAAAACAGTTTCTAGTACTTAACAAATAAGCACCTATTCAGGCATGTCTAAGGGTCAGCTCCCGGTGTTTTCTCCTGTCTACCTGATGAATCTGGGCATCTTGGGGCAATGCAGTAATTGCCTCATGTACACAGACAATCCTCTCCTCCTACCACCCAACACTACAACCTGTGAGAGATGCACTTATACAGCCAAACTGGAAGCAAAGCTCTCTTCACCCAAGACTGGACTAGACAGTCAAGAGGAGAAGGTAAACACTTGCACCACACCACACTCAGCACATAGTCCCTCAAAACCTACACCACCAAAACACACACATAGAAACACAAAACACACACCTACATTTGCAGAGGCTCTCAATAAAAACCTGCCCAAGCAACAAGGACCTCCAAAGAAGAAACGCAAGCAACCTCCACCCCCCAACACAACCCAAATGACACATAGCCCACAAACTCAGTGTGCCACTCAACCACAGCCCATAAGGCATAACAACGTACCCAACACTCTAGTCATAGGTGACTCTATTGTCAGGCACACTGATGTTCCACTCACCAGGCTAAACAAGGAGAAAGTTACTGTCAGCTGCCTGTCGGGTGCCAAGATCCACCACATAACGCATGCACTCAGGTCACTCCACAAGTACAAATATGACTCTGTCATTGTCCATGTTGGTGTGAATGACCTGAGACGTACCTCCTTGGACTACATGAAAAGGGACATGGAGGAGCTGTCCGATCTTGTAGCCCAGGCAGGTATGACCCTAGCCCTGAGTAGCATCCTGCCATCATCCAGAATGATACCACAGTACAAGGACAAAATGATTGACTTCAACAATTGGCTAAGCTTCTGGTGTCATTCTAAGGGGATCCAGTATCTGTCTGCCTGGGATGATATGATCGACAAGCCACGATGCTTTGCCAGAGATGGCCTGCACCTGTCGTCCCTGGGATTCCGGATCTAGCCACCCCTATAGTGCCTTTTTTAGGCAAGGTTCAAATGACAAATTCACCACCCTAACAGGTACAGGCAAGAAGAATCTGAGGGTATTGCTACTCAATGCTAGAAGTCTAAACCTCAAAATGTACTCTCTCGAGGCACTCCTTAAAATGGAGAACATTGACATCTGTGCAGTGACAGAGACCTGGTTCAAGGCTCCAGAGAGTACCCCTGCATTACCAGGCTATAATTCATACCACACCTTTCGGCCACCTAACCTAGACTGAAACACTAAAGGCGGAGGCGTGTCCATATTCATTAAGGATATCCACACCTCCAGGCTAGTTGCTCAGCATAATACATCCGAAATTATCCAAGTGCAACTAACTCTGGGCAAGACCGCAATCCAAAATGTAGCTTGTTACAGATCCCCCACCATGCCCCAGGATTCCCACTCCTCATTTCTTAATACATTGGAAAATATTAGAGTACAACCTAACACCCTAATAATGGGTGACTTCAACTACCCTACCATTAACTGGGAAAACTACTCATGTACCAACTCTTGTGCTCAACGTTTTCTGGAATTCATAAATTCCAATGCCATGGATCAACTTATCCACACCCCCACCAGGGGCAGCAATATCCTAGACCTGGTTATTACCAACATGGGCAACCGGTGCTCTACACCAGAGGTCAATTCCTCGTTGGTCAGATCCGACAACAAGCTAATCACCCTAGACATCCACATCCCTCCCCCACCCCCCATTAGGGAAACCACAGTAAAAAATTTCTCCAAAGCCAACTTCACGCTTCTTAAGACAGAAGTGGCAAACTTCACGACACCCATGCTGATGGACAATAGAGGTATGACTGCTGAATCCTACACAAATGCACTTTATAAGCACTTACACGAGTGCATGGATCGTGCAATCCCTAACAGAACCAAGATGCTACCCTCCAACAAAAGGAAGCCAATCTGGTGGTCCCCTGCCATAAACAAACTCTACAACAGAAGAAAGAAACTGTTGCAAAAAAAGTGTAAAATCCCATGATTGGAGAAACTCCCTGGTCAGCCTCAGAAAGAAGCTGAGATCCCTCATAAAATCCTCCAAAGCTAGTTATGAAAACAAAATTGCCACTGACTCTAAAGACAACCACAAAGCATTCTATAGCTATGTCAAGAATCTCAATGGCAACACTCAGATCTGCTCGGAGTTACAGCACAATGGCACTAAATATACAGAACCAACTGATATTGCCAACATCCTGGCAGATAGGTTCAGTGCTAACTTTACCCCTCTGTCATCCCCTAAAGGGCCCATCTCTATACCAGAAGAATGCAAAGTTCCTGTAATCACGGCTGCACAGGTAAAAAACACACTATCCAAAGCCAAGAACACAGCATCCATGGGACCTGACGACATCCCAGGCTGTGTTCTACATTAACTACAGAACGAACTGGCACCCCACCTAAGTACCATGTTCAATCATAGCCTCACCTCAGGCTATGTGCCCACTGAATGGCGTACAGCAACAGTTATCCCACTCCACAAAGGGGGAGCCACCACAGATCCCGGAAACTACAGCCCCATTAGTCTAACGAGCCTGGTCGGCAAGGCTATGGAGCGTATCATCATGGAACTTATAAACAATGACATTGGTAATCTCCAAACTCAGGACCCCACCCAGTTCGGGTTTGTAAAAGGCAGATCATGTCTCCTAAACTTGATAGACTTCTTTGAAGCAGTCACCAAAGCCGTAGATGAGGGTAAGGTGGTTCACACAGCCTATTTAGATCTTGCCAAGGCTTTCAACACCATCCCCCACTCTGGAATTATAGATAAACTCACTAAACTAGGTATAAATCCCTATGTCACAAGATGGGTTGCCAGCTGGCTCACTGACAGAACCCACACTGTGAAAGTAGCAGACTCCAAATCCAACTTCAGACCAGTGACAAGTGGAGTACCACAGGGTTCAGTCCTGGGTCCTCTCCTGTTTGGCATCTACTTCTCTGAAGTACAGGCCAACACAGAAGGTCTTTGGCTAATGAAGTTCGCAGATGACTGCAAACTAGGAGCCATAATCAAAACTCCAAAAGATGTGGACATCCTACAAAAGGGCCTCGCTGAGACAGATGCCTGGTGTCAAAGCCATGGCCTCAAGCTCAATGCCAAAAAGTGCATTGTCATCCTTTTGGTAAAAACTCAGTACTATGAACTACCACATAGGTGGTAGTCTACTTAACACCGAAAGTGTGATAAGAGACCTTGGGACACAGGTGGACAGTAGTCTCTCCTTTGATAATCACATTGCCACAGTAGTCAGGAAATCCTTCTATGTGGCACACCTCATCACAAAAGGTTTCTCATCCAGGAAAAAAGAGGTCATTGTTCCCCTCTACTCGTCACTCATTAGACCCATTATAGAGTACAATGCCCCTTTTGGTATGTACCTCACAAGACATCTACAACTGGAAAGGCCACAGAAATACCTCACAAAGAGGATTACCAGCCTCAAAGAGATGCCCTATGCAGACCGTCTCAAAAAACTGCAGCTTTACTCCGTTGCATATCGCCTACTCAGAGGTGATCTCTGCCTAACACACAAAGCTATGTCAAACCCAGAGCTTTTAGACATGCTCCACTTAAAGAAATCCCAATCCCTACGAGCTACACGCTCTAGGGACCTAAACCTCATCACCACAATAAACAGAACATGCTGGAGGGATAGATTCCTGTCCCAGAGACTTCCCATACTCTGGAACAAACTACCTATCTATATTAAACAAAGCTCCTCATTAGCACTCTTCAAGAAAAATCTTGTTGATTGGATGGGAGATAGGAAATTCACCCCGGGGATCACTTCTGTGGCTCTACTCAACAGTGGCACAGGAAAATAATTTTCTTAGGTGGCGAAAGCCAGGGTACATTTGGCTAGGCTTATATACGCCCTAGGGCCAATAGCCTAGTACCTACCTATGAACTTATGCACCATCCCTTCCCACATATTTCCTGCCTTTCTTCTTCCTCTAGGCTTAACACTATAAGCTTTTCCATCACTTTTCATAATATTTCCTCCTTTTCAGCCCCCTACTCCCATTTTCAAGTTCCACAGTCTCAATCCATTTCTTGGACTTTCATTATTATTTTTCTTCTTCCTAAACTGAATGCTTAACCTCTATACCTCATACTACTTAAATAAAATTTCTTACACTATACCTCTCTTTTCTTGATCCATTTTTATTAATAACCAGCAAAACTGTAAAGACTCCAAATGACTACTGGATTAATTAATCTTAAGCAGTCATCCCTTTTACTACAATACTCCTCTCTTAAATTACCTTAATTTGAATCCCATATAACCCAAAATATCTCCAATATTTCTCTCTCTCTCTCTGCATCCTGGAAAAGTGTGCATCCCTGCATAACTTACTTTTTAATATATATATATATATATATATATATATATATATATATATATAATATATATATATATATACACATGTGTGTGTGTATAAATTAATCATATATATTTCTTCTTAAAGACTTTAAAACTTTCCACTAGATATTACCCTCCAGTCTCTTACTACTGCTTCATTCTTACTTCCAGTTTTTCAAAAAATCGCAATTCCCAGCACACATACCTCCTGCAATGTGAAATATATCCCTCCTACTTTTCATCATAACCACAAATTCTTCATTCTACTGTTTACTTTACATTAATCCATCTTTAGGAGGGTAGCTGGCTCATCCAGTGCCCTGGGCTGGTACCACAAACTAGCATCTTAACCTCACAGCTTTTCTATAGTAAAGAGAGAGAGACAGAAAAGGACTTCTGCCAAAGTGCAGGATGCCACAACACCACCCTCCCTCCTGCTCTACCCAATCAGGTCACATTTCTGCAAAAAAGAAAAAAACTGAAGAAAAAAAATCTTTTTCCTTTTAAAATGCAGCAAGTTGCTTGCTAATTGCTACAGTTTATACCCTACAGGGAGCACTAAAACGCTCAGATTTCAGATAAAAAACAATTTTTTTTTACTTTCAAACTGTAGCAAACTGCTTGCTACAGCAGCTGCTACAGGTTAGAGCACACAAAGAGCACTACAGCACTCAGGTTTGGCCTCAAATGCAATACCAGTTTTTAAAAGCCAGTGCATTAATAAAAATGATCGGGATCAGCTGATCACACCCCCAACACTTTATGCCCAGGGAAGATGCCTCGTCGCCCCACACTACTGTCCATTTTCCCCCAACATATCTTCCAAGACTTTTACACTTTCCATCACCCAGCCTTTATGCACCATAAGCTTTATGCCTATATGCACCATAAGCTGAGGCATCTGCACTCCTTATTTTTCCCATCTTCCTCCTCCCAATTTTGCACATGTACTAATATAGCATCCCTTACCAACGTGAGTAATGCCCAATTACAGGCTAATCCTATATTTTCATTTTCTGCACTTTTATTTTCCTAACCAACCATTCACCAAAACTGTATTTTGTGCATTTTCCTAAAGTGTTTAAAAACTGTGACTTTCCAGAACCACCAACACTTTCCCAGTTCAATAATAAGAAATGCTTTCTGTATACCAAATACAACTTTCCACATTTCCTTCATCTTTGTTACTGTATACACTACTGCTCTTATCAGCAACATGTCTTTTGCTTGATTTTCCCTTACCCCATTATGTCTCTTCATGCAATTTCTGTCCCAAACTTTTATTTAATCTTTTGTGTAAAATCTTCATAAAAACTTATAATCAGCATTCCATAGAGGTAGAGGTCTCAAATTCTTAACGCCTTCCATAACCTCCTCACATATATATTTTTACTTTGCACCCCATCCCTTAACATTCATTACATTCAAATGAAATCTTTTTACCTTCTCTTCATTTTCTTAAAAAACTCTTATCGTATTCAGTCTGGGCCTATTGAACTGTCCTCTAACCAAATGTGATGCCTAATATTGTTATAGTCATCATTTTTTATCTTCCTTTATATTCTCCACCTTACAACTACTCACACTCTTGCTCTTCTCATAAATTCTCTGTGTACCTCTCTACTACTTTCAATCCATCTCCCAGAGCCTCCTATATTCCTTTCTCCTATCCATTCTTCCTTTTTCAAATTTTATACTTTACCACCGAAAGATGGTACTGCCACTTTTAATATCCACCTTTGGTTGCACATTAGGGTCCTTTATATGTCTTCCTTCTGCACATTCATCTCATCTCTCTTAAATTACAAAACACAGTTTGCATTTTTGCCTAAACATAACCTACACATTAATCCACATTTTATAAAATGGCCTCATGCTCCAATGACCCACCACCAGCCCATTCCTTCACTCATTACTTCCATCTTTAAACCTTCTCCTGTAGGATTCATGATCCCTTAACCTTCCTTAATATAACTCTTCTCTTTTCCAGTCAATGTAGATATTGCCATATGATCTAAAAAAGTTCCATTTCCCCTCTTTCACTGCTCTCAATCTTTCTGACAATAATAATCAACTTCTGTTCTGATAATTCCTTTTCTGTATGTAAAATGCCTGTTTTAAAATTCACTATTTTTCACACCTCTACATACTTGTATATCCTGAGACACCTATCTTAATCTCTTCCTTGCACTACAATTAAAATTCTGTGTAGCTATTACATCTATATTAATCATCATGAATTCCTTTATTTCTTCTACCTCTGTTCTTATTCCCATTATCACATGAGCATATACTACAATTAACTATATACACCTCATTCCATCTTGCATTTAATACTACTACTCTACCTTGAAAAACTATAACAGTCTAAAAGTGTTTTTAATAAAGATATAATTCCAGAACATGGATCTTTTCCTGCACTTCATATCATTCCCCCAACAAGGGCTTAACCATAACATTTTATTTATGTTGTAGCAACCTTATATCTTGCAAAATGGCTACCTGCTCTTCCTTGTACTATCTACTAATACTCCCCTAACGTTATCTATTATATGGTTTACATTCACCATAACTATTATATATATATATATATATATATATATATATTTTTTCTTTTTGAAAACTCAAAGCTTTTGATGTTGATCACGGTACAGGGAAGATCAGGAAATGCATCGTTTTTTTAACTGTAGTGCAATCTTAGAGTTGATATACATAATTTGCAGGGGGAGTGGGAATGTGGGGGTCTTCCCCCCTGCATAAATGTAAAAAAAAGTAGATTTTGTGTTTTTTATTTGATGTTTGACTTTATGGAATCTTGATCATATGGTCTCTTCCATAAGAATTTTGAGTTTCTGAAAACTCTATCATCTGACATAGATCCATATATAAGCTCCCAATTTTAACTTCCTTTCTCTGATCCTATTACCTACTGAATTTATCCTCTCCCTTTCAGTACTGTCCTCCTTCATGATCTTCACTCCCTAGTGCTTCATATTTATTCCATGTTACTTCTTTTTCCTCTTCATGTTTATTCTGCCCTTCCCTGTCTTTTTCTTCATTTCCATGTAACACATGCTGCCCTTCTTCTTTCCTCTATTTGCCCCACTTCTATATTTTCGCCCTCTACTACTTCCTCTTCCTCTAAATTTTATTTATTTTTTTGGACTGCACCTTCCTCTTCTAACAAAATAGGACAGTCAACTCAGAATTGCCTTATTTCACAGCATTTTCTATATACTACAAAACAATTTTTAACAAAATGACTCATCTTCCCAAACTGTGAAGACCTTTTTAGACCACTCCTAAACTAAAGGAGTGTCTTCTCAAGAAATACGGTGGGCTGATTTCAATAATCACACATCTCCGCTATACCCAACATAAATTACAGTCAGTATGTGAATTATTTTTGTCTCCTTCCTACTCAGTGCAACCATCACCTCCCACACACATTTATTTCAGCATTTTTTTTTACTTCATATATAGTATGACATTATTCAAAAAATACTTAATGTCAGTCACCTCAATTTCAGCAGTCCTGAACTACACAGTCAACTTTTTTTGTATTAATGATCTTGTAGGTGGAAATGTGACCCTTTCAAGACTCCAGAAAGGGCTCCATATTGAAATGTCTGCACTCTTAACTCAAAGAGTGCTGGGAAACAAAAAAAAAAGAAAATCCAGAAGAGTGAATCTCAAATATCGTTCTTCCTTAAACTTCTTTTCTGCTGGGAGGCAAATTTATATATATCGACTCCAAGACTGCCGTACCTCGGAGAAAAGGGAATATTCTAGGAAATTACCAACTCAGACTTGGTACAGGTAAGGCCATTTTTCCAGCCATTCAGTCTCGGTGTTTCAGGACTGTGTGTAGTGGGTCCCAACATTTCAAGTGGCTACCTTCCAGAAAGACAATGTCACATAAATGTATAAACTTTTCTACCAAAACATAACTTTTAAAAATAATTTCAGAAAAGTCTTCACTTCCAAGGTATATCAATGCTGTAATGCCTTTTACTGTGAAGCCTAAAAGGCACAACAACAAGTGTTCTACAAAGAGATAAAAGTTGTCCCATTCCTCTGCAGTACTTGTATAAGTGGTGTTCAGTCTCTTACCATTTTGCACCCTTGACTGTCCATAAAGTGGATCAAAGGTACTCACAAGCTGCAGCATATGACTTTCTTCTCTTTTCAGTTTATATCTGACCACTTTCTCCAACCTCTAATTCAGTCACTGTATTATAATCCACACTGCTTGGCTGCTTCTCTGACTCTGAATCTCTGATATCTGAATTCACAATGTACTTCCTGGACTACTGCTACCTCCTCAAAAAGTCTCTGTCAATATCAGCTGTTTCCTGTACACACTTCATATTATATCACTCAACAAAACTGCCAATCTGTCATCTGGCTCTCCACATTAAATCATCTGCAACATTTTTTTTCGATCTCTATACCACCTTTTACCATTATGACAATTTTAACTCCATTCACTGCCATTTCTGCAACTGCAAAACTGACATTTCCATAGGAAAGCTTTATCATGTTTTGTTCTACATTCTCTGACATTTGCCCTTTGGTTACAGCCTTCCATCACCACCTACAAGAAAAGTGTAGGGTGAATTTTGTCAGATACCCTGTCCAAGTTTCTCCTTGTCTGTATAACTCCCCGAAGATTTGTCAATACAGTACAAATATATTTAAAATTTATAAAATGTTCCTGTATATTTTTGGGAGATAAAATTAACAAAACCACACATGTAGCCATAGCTAGTTCTTAACGACCTGGTACATGTCTATGACCCTGATGCATATTCTCAAGTAACCCACCATGTTAGTTTATCTTACCTTTTAATACGTGTGCTACGTGCACTAGATTTTGATGGAATTAGTACACTTTTTCTGCCCAAAACATACATTAATTATCTGCATTAATAAGTGATAGCATCAGTGGTCTGGTGGGCAGTGAAGAACACAGCCCTGCACCAAAAGGCTTTCAAGCTTTAGGCAACTATCATAATATGGCACTATCATGCCAACAGCAGCACAGCTAAAATCACAGCTCTACAATTAAAGCTTCACTCAAGGTGAAAGCTGCCATCAGGACTATTGCAGTCGCACCCCCCCTCAAAAAAGGGGGAAAGGAACAAGGTGGCGGCATGCTAGCACATCACAAAAGATACAGCAATAACAGGTGGCACACCACCATACTTATTTGGAGCAAATTTCAGGTTACGAAGGGAAATCTCATCCAATCTCCTTCATGCAACACAATCCCTGCAGTAATTACCTTTGAAATTGTCATCTCTGCACTGAATAAAGTTAGAAACATCAGCTCCATGATACCAGATAATACACCACAAAGTGTAACTTGAACAGTAAAAAAAAAAAAGCCTAGAATTACACATTATGCACATTATTGAGCATTAAAAACTATCTGCATCCCTGACATCTGGAAACAAACTGTAGTCTCAAGCCACAAGGGCTTAACAAGACACTGTTACAGACTGATCAACAATCATACATGATCAAACAAGCATATTGTGCAAGCCAGGTAACAGAAAAATCAGACAGAATTTATTCAGGCAATAAAAAGAAGCATTCTTCTCTACGACATAACCCAATATAGTCTTGTGAAAGGCAGGGCCTGTATGCTTCAACTTGTACATTTGCTTGGGAGTATGATGACTGCCATGGATGAAGGTTTAATTTTAAATGCAGTTTACCCTGATGTGGATTAAGCATTCAAAATATACCCCATGAAGGAATCATACATTAACTAAGGGAAGACTAGGTAAATGAAGCGGTAATACCCTACATAGTCAAACAATGAATGGGTAAGAAAACAACGGGATTACTTTTATCCTCCAAGCTCTATCACCAATGGAACTAGTCAACACACTATCCTGGAGTCACTATTTTTGGCATCTTCTATATTCGGGGAATACACAAACAACTGCAAACTTGAAAGCATTATGTTTAACCACCCACCCCAGTGACTTTTAAAAATGGCAGAGGAATGGTACAGTACAGATTAATTAACACCTTCTGTACCTTCTGATTGCTCATGGTCAACAACCAATAGTTGACAAAACAGCACTAATACCCTGGATAAAGCTGACAGACTTTCCTACCCACCCATTAGCCTCATCATTCCATCACAGGGATATTGTGCTCAAGGCTCAAGTATCACAGAACAATTGAGAGTGGTACCAAAGTCTGCACAGACACTCTCTCCACAAAGCTTCTCTGTGTCACTAGGGAGGAAAATGCTGCTGACAGCCTGGCCAGACAGAACAGACTCCACAGTCCTAACAAACATACATCTGGGTAACTGTTTTGTAGGTAAAGTGCATGAGGCATTCACTAGTCCACAAGTCTACTGCTACATAACTAAAATGAACTCAAGGCTGGTAGGGCCACAGAATTGGCACAATGCTAAAATGGCTGCTTAAGTTCCAGATCTTTTGGAGTGCTGGTGCCTCTGTTACATTTAGTTTAGCATGACCGGTTGTTTTGGACCATTTCTAGCTCTTTTGTAGTTCACTGTTTAAAATCCGCCTCTGGGCATTTTTTTCTGGCTATACTGCTCAGACAAGCTCCTCGTGGTTCTGCAGAGTGGTCCTAGCAGCAGGGAACTCAGAAAAGAGACTACTTTCTGGATTTAAGTATCTTTGCTTTTTTTTTTACTTGGAATAGCTTCTGTAGCTTACCCTGAACTAGCTTGAACTGTTTTTTAACTGTTTGCTGCATTATTTTAAAATCTGCACTTAAAGTTACATTTTAGTCGAATTTGATCGAAAGTTTGTTTGTTTCATTTAACTGTGGAGGCTGCCCACTAAAGTGTGCTAGCCTGTGTAAATTTATCACTGTTTATGCATTTTCTGTGTGTTTCTACCAAAAAAACAAAAAAATAATCCTTGTTTTCCCGCCTCTCCTCGACTAGTTTAGACCAGTTTACAGGCATTGCTGTATTCTGGGCTGTGGTGTAGTTCCTGTGTTGTCCATTACCTTACTTGGATAGAAGGAAGTTTCTTTGCTCACCAGTGGGAGTGGGGAGCCTTGAGCAGCCTACCTGTCCCTGTAGGAAGTGACCTCAGCACAAGAAGCTGTAGTAATTGGTTGTTTTGGACCATTTCTAGCTCTTTTGTAGTTCACTGTTTAAAATCCGCGTTTGCACGGCTTTGCATGGTTGTGCGCATAGTGGTTAAACTTTTTCTGGCTCCGCCAAGTCTGCTCTTCAAATTTTCCCTCAAGGAAGCTCTACTCTTAGTATAACCAGACTACTCACTATATTATAAGCCTAGCACTTGTTCTCAATACTTCTCTACTAAGTAAACACTCTCGTACTAAGTAAAGCACTACATCTACTTACCACCCCTGTGAATATCCACTTCCCTTAAAGGTACAGCACTCCCTTATACTGTTCTAGCATGTCGAGTGGTAGATTACTGGCGTCGTCTCCAATTCAGCTGGTCAATCTGGGTATCTTGAGACAATGTTACAATTCTCTCATGTACACAGACAACCCTCTCCTCCTCCCAACAAACACAAATACATGTGAGAGATGCAACTATATAGCCAAACTGGAGGCTGAACTCTCTCAACTCAGGGGTGGCATGACCAGACAGGAGGAGATGGCAACCACACACACAACAATCCCAGTCCCACATAGACCTACCACAACTGCAAACCAAACATATAAAAACACAAAGACATACTCGGAGGCTCTAATAAAAAACTTACCAAAACAACAGAGGCTCCCAAAGCAGACATCCAAAAATCCACCACCTCAAAACAAAACACATGCAACACATACTTCAATACATCAGTGTGTCAACCAATCACAGCCCTTAAGGCCGAACACCTTGCCTGATACACTAGTAATAGGTGACTCTATAGTCCCGACACACTGATGTCCCGCTGACCAGGCTGAACAAGGAGAAGGTGACTGTGAGCTGTCTATCGGGAGCTAGGATCCGCCACATAACACACGCACTCAAGTCACTCCAAAGCAAGTACAAATATGACTCCGTCATTGTCCATGCTGGTGTGAATGACCTGAGACGTACCTCCCTGGACTACATGAAAAGAGACATAGAGGAGCTCTCCGATTATGTAGCCCAGGCTGGTATGACCCTGACCCTGAGCAGCATCTTGCCCTCACCAAGAATGATACCACAATACAAAGACAAGATGATCAGCTTTAACAATTGGCTCAAGTACTGGTGTCATTCTAAGGGGATCCAATGTCTGTCTGCCTGGGATGACATGTTGGACAAGCCACGCTGCTTCGCAAGGGATGGCTTACACCTGTCACCACTGGGCTTCCGGATATTGGCTAAGGCTCTTGCCACCCCATAGTGCCTTTTTAGGCAAGGCTCAAAAGACAAACCCACCTCCTTAGAAAACAAAAATGGAAAAAAACTAAGGGTAATGCTGCTCAACGCCAGAAGTCTAAATCTCAAGATGCAGGCATCTGATGCACTCCTCAGCATGGAGAACATCGACGCCTGTGCAGTAACTGAAACCTGGTTCAAGGCTCCTGAGAGCACCCCAGCGCTACCAGGCTATACCTCGTATCATGCTTTTCGGCCCCAAAACCCGGGCCGAACCACAAAGGGAGGGGGAGTGTCCATATTCATCAAAGACACCCACACCTCCAGGTTAGTAGCAACACATGAAGCATCAGAGACCATACAGGTGCAACTAACCATAGGCAAAACTGCTATACAACTGGTAACATGTTACAGACCCCCCCCCCCAATCTCAAGAACCCCACTCAGCCTTCCTGAAGACATTGGAGGATATGAATGTATCACAAAATACCATCATACTGGGAGACTTCAACTACCCAAACATAGATTGGGTACATTATTCTAGCCCTAATACCCTAGCCCAAAGGTTCCTGGAATTCATAAATTCAAATGCCCTGGAACAACTAGTCACCTCTCCCACTAGGGGAGATAATATACTAGACTTGATCATCACAAACATGGGGACAAAATGCTCCACACCGGAAGTATTCCCCTCACTAGTGAGATCTGACCACAAACTAATCACCCTGGATATACATATCCCACCTCCACCCCCAGCACAAAAGACAACAGTGAAAAACTTCTCAAAAGCAGACTTCACTCTTCTTAAGACTGAGATGGTATCCTTTAAGCCCACTGTGCCAGTAGATACCACATCCCACAATGCCGAATCCTTCACAAATGCTTTCTATGGACATCTCCAAGAATGCATGGATCATGCAATCCCAAACAAATCCAAGTCCCTCTCCACCAAAGGTAAGCGTCCTGTCTGGAGGACCTCAGCCATAAACAAATTGTATAACAAAAGAAGGAAGCTACTGCACGTCAGAGCAAAATCCCATGAAGGGAAGACATCTCTGATCAACATTAGCAGAAAACTACGTTCTCTCATAAAAACATCCAAGGCCAACTTTGAGAGAAAAATCGCTAAGGACACTAAAGATAACCACAAAGCCTTCTTCAGCTATGTTAGAAACCTGACGGAAACCCTCAGATATGCTCAGAGTTGGTTCACGACAACAAAAAATACACTGAACCCACAGATATTGCCAACATTCTGGCTGACAGGTTCAGTGCAAATTTCTCCCCTCCTTCACCCCCAAAAGAAGAAATACTTATCCCAGCTGAATGTAATCTCCCTGTCATCTCAGATGTCCAAGTGAGAACTGCCCTAAACAAAGCAAAAAACACAGCATCAATGGGACCTGGCGGTATCCCGGGTTGCGTGTTACGTGAACTCCAAGAGGAGCTAAACCCACACATAAAAATGCTATTTAACCTTAGCCTTACTTCTGGATATGTACCTGAACACTGGCATACAGCAACAGTGGTCCCACTCCACAAGGGGGGGTGCCTCTACAGACCCTGGAAACTACCGCCCCATAAGCTTAACCAGCCTGGTCTGCAAAGCTATGGAAAGAATCATTATGGAACTCATAAACAGAGACATAGGGGACCTACAGACACTTGACCCCACCCAGTTCGGCTTTGTAAAGGGCAGATCCAGCCTTTTAAACCTGGTTGACTTTTTCGAAACAGTCACTAGAGCCGTTGACGAGGGCAAAGCAGTCCATACAGCATACCTGGACTTGGCTAAGGCCTTCGACACAATACCCCACTCAGGCATCATAGATAAGCTCAACAGCTTAAAAGTAAACCCTTATGTCACTAGATGGGTTGCAAACTGGCTAAAGGACAGAACCCATAAAGTTAAAATCTCTGGAGCAATGTCAAACTCAAAGCCAGTCACAAGTGGTGTCCCACAGGGATCTGTCCTGGGACCCCTCTTGTTCGGCATTTATTTCTCAGATGTTAAAGCAAACATGGGAGGGCTGTCGCTGACAAAGTTCGCAGATGACTGCAACCTAGGCGCCATAGTCGATACACCAGCAGACACACACATCCTACAAAAGGCCTCACAGAAACGGACAACTGGTGCCGGAGTCACGGCCTTAAACTAAATGCCAAAAAATGTACAGGCATCCCCTTTGGGAAAAACAAAGTACCCACAAATTATCACATAGACAGCAACCCACGGAGTACGGAAAAAGTAATCAGAGACCTAGGGACCCAAGTCGACAGCGACCTCTCATTTGACACCCACGTTGCCAAAGTGGTTAGAAAAACATTCTACCTTGCATACCTCATCATGAAGGTATTCACATCCAGATCCAAGGATGCCATTGTACCCCTATATTCCTCCCTCATCAAACCCATGATTGAGTACAATGCCCCATTTGGTATGTACCTCACCCGGCATTTGCAACAGCTGGAGAGACCACAAAAGTACCTCACCAAGAGGATCAAGGGTCTCCAACATATGTCTTATTCTGCCAGACTAAAGAAACTTCAGCTCTATTCAGTAGCATATCGCCTGCTCAGAGGTGATCTCTGCCTGACGTACAAGGCCATGTCCAATCAGGATCTGATGGACATGCTCCACCTCAAAAAATCCAAATCCATCAGGACCACGAGGGCTAAAGACTTAAACCTCGGCACAAGTATGAATAGGACATGCTGGAGGGATAGATTCATAACCCAGAGGCTTCCCATGTTTTGGAACAGGATCCCAGATCGTATTAGGCAGAGCCCCTCACTGACTCTTTTCAAGAGAAATCTTGATGAGTGGATGGGAGATCATAAGTTTACCCCAGGGGTCACATCTGTGTCACTGCTAGACAGGGGCACAGTAAACTAATTCTATTATATAAGGGGACCTTCATTGTGTCACTACTAGACAGAGGCACAGTATTCTAAATTTATGATGTACAATTTTTGTACCATTTCATGGGGTGGCAAAAGCCCCATCACTATGGCTAGGCTTACAAATGCCCCAGGGCAGATAGCCTAGTACTATACTATGAAACCGGGTCTCAGTCCCTCCCTGAAGATACAAGATCAAGGTGATTGCTGCAGGCTAAGCAACTGCTTTGCCCAGGCTGAGTTGACTCCTCCTGTCTGTCAAACTCCATTACTACAACTGTTCCTTTTTATATACACAGCACTGGGCACTGGGACATAGGCCTCTAGGACTAATGACTTCTAATGCTGCACTTTTACTGGCTAGATTTGCAAGCCAGTAACATCGGCTTATTAAGATACGGTCACACACACACACACACACACACACACACACACACACACACACACACACACACACACACACACACACACGCTATTAGTATTCATTTATTTCCTGATGCTTGATGATAACAGGCTGTTTTATTATATTACTTCTCAAATTCAGGGTGTCCCTTTACAAAACGGGGATGCTATTTCAGCTATTTATTCCTCCCTTAATCTATCCCTGGCTGCAGGATACTATATGACGCTTTTCTTGCAGTGTCTCCACAGGTAATCTGCAGAGATAGACAATAAGGTGAATAAGAAAGGGATAATGACCGCAACATGATTTGGTGTGGTGCGATTCTTTGGACCTGTGACACACACAATCCTGTGCAGTACACCCAGAATTGCATCACAACATAACTGACGTACATCACTTGATATTGACCGAACTGATGTTATCTTTGTGAAGTTCAGCTCCCTGAGTTACCCTCCTACTACGATGTCTCTGTCTAAGTGGGATTTACCTGGTAAAAATAAATTAAAATAAACAAATAGCAAAACAGGGTGAAATATGTGCAGCCTGTGCTATCCTGTGAAAAAATCTGCTGTACAGCCTTTTGCTTTTTCTTCCTTCTAAGTAATACATATAAACTGTTTGATCGTACAACTTTTTTAAAATTAAACTCTTTTTGTTAACTCACTACAGCCAAATGCACCTCCAGATGTTTCTGCACTTACCTCCTAGTAATGCTTCTAGGCATCAAATATTGCTTGTTCATATCTGCATTAATAATACTAAAACCATGTTATGTACAAGGTTCTTAAAACATACATGTTAAACACAACTGTATTCATATTTGTCCTCTGTCTAATGCAGCTTAAGAGATATTGAATATTACTTATATACTGTTTATTTGTACTGTAATAATTTTATCTCTCTGAATAACTCAACATGCAGATAATACAGACAGAACTGCACAGCCTCACATGACAGTCCACAGCTGTATGAAGAAAATCCTGCTGGAAGTATGTCTTGCTTGAATAGTTAATGAGATATCATAAGCTGTTTATACAACACTAAAAAATAAATATTCACTACCTTTGTTTTGGCAGTACTTGCGTAGTATCGCAACCACATTAACATCAACTCACCGCCGACATGTTCTGCCAGCCCTTCAAGCTATTGTTGTGTTTGGGATACCAGCAGGTTTCTGAAAACATGTTTTAAACCATATGCTGCTTCTTCGTCCTGTTTTTTTTTTTGGTTTTTGGTTGTAAGTGAAATACATCTGTCACTAAACAATGATTAAGTATATCAGGGGTAATAACAATTAAAAGATTGCTGTGATCAATGGACGAACACGTGGAACAGTAACTAAACTGAAAGCACAGTTGAATATGAACAGGATTTTCAATAGGAAAAGTAATGATCATGCAGTGCCACTTACCTGGTGAGTAACATCATATTTTAAAACATGATTATGTTATCAGTATCCATATAATTTGTGTTACAAACATTGCATTGTAAAAAAAGTTGAATTTCCTTCACAAACAAAACGATAGCTTGAAGGGCTGCCAGAAAATATCAGCGGTGAGTCGAGTTGCTGAGAATGTGGCTGCGAGAATACATTAGTACTGTTTTGGCTTATAAGATCCAGTTTTAAAGCATCAAACTGAATGAATGGCACTAATGTAAAGATTAATTTATCCTGAACAGTTTGCCATTGACAGTTTTCTCGTAACACTTATAGTTCCAGAGATATGGCTGTTTGTTTGAACTGTAAGGTGAGAACTTCATTTTTCAAAAGGCTCAATGCACACCCACTGGGAGTTAAAAACACACATTCAAAAGAACTACTTTGGAGGGAATGAGTTTATTCAATAGACATCTTTCTGAACTGTATTATATGCCAAATATAACTACAGTTGCTATAAGGCTTTTCCTTTGCAAAAAAAGGGTTGGGAGGGTGGCCTAATGGTTAAGGTGTTTGCCTTACAAACACAAGGTGCATGGTTTGAGTCTCACAAGGGATAATTGACTAGGCTTAAAATGGCTTGCAAGGGCAGTTAGCTTAGTACTAACCAATGAACAGCCAATGAAAAAGGTGAAAATTAAATTTATGCAATTACCATGACTAAACCTCTATGTTGTCTGCTTTTGTCCTTCACTAGATGGGTCTCCCGATCCACAACTCAGGCTCCTCCCCTTAATCAGAATACTCTCCATCCATCCCCAACCCCCTTTTTTCCCATCATGCCTCTGAAATGACCTCAAATCAAGTTTTCCCAAGTACCCATAATGGGCCGAGGACTCTCTCCTCATGGACCATAATTCATAAATTTAATACTTGGCTCATATTCTGCTCAGGATCTTGAGCAGCATATGAACAGACCCAGGAAAAGGTCGTACGGTCATACCAGTAATAAATACAGCGGTAGCGTTGTTGCCTCACAGCAAGATGTTCTCCTGTTCGATTCTCGGATGGAGTGCCTTCTGTGTGGAGTCTGCATGTCCTCCCCGCAGTCAAGTGGCCTCCGAAAGCCATGCATGAATGGGCGTGCCTTCGCTGAAGGTTGGGCTGGCAACTCGGCACCATAAAAATCTACTGCCAATCATTAGCGGACTGAAGTTCTGTTGTGGCAACCCCTAACCGGGAAAAGCTGAAAAGATGGGGTGGGAGGGTGGCCTAATGGTTAAGGTGTTTGCCTTACAAACACAAGGTGCAGGGTTTGAGTCTCACAAGGGATAATTGGCTAAGCTTAAAATGGCTCACAAGGGCAGTTAGCTTAGTACTAATCTATGAATCTATGAATCTAAGATGAATAACAACAACCAAAAAGAAGGGAAGGGGAAGGAGGGCGGGAAGCCGAGAAAGATCTGAAGCAGACAAGACAACACAGATCCATCTTTATGGTATGTACATAACTTTCAGATTTCATGTCTCTTCTGCCTGTTTCTCAACATACAGGACAGAGTCCCCAGCTAATGAAACTGTTGGGAGGACTCACTTAAGGATATTTCAGAAAATGGCGGAACCAAAAGCAGCCCTATCTCTGCAGTGCAAATCCAATTTACAACAAGAAATGAAGGTATGTATGTTGGACCTAGTAGCCGCAATGTAAATATCATCAATGGAAGCTCCTGAAAAGACACAGATCTACGTGAATAAGCCTTGATGGGTTTCGTTGAGGTCAACCCCTTCTCTCTATATTTACATATGAGGTTCAGTAGGATCATCATCTAGAAACAATCACTTTAGAGACTCCCTGCCACAATTTTCCTGTTGAGAAAGAAACAGCTTTATCAGACTTTCTAATTTTCTTTGTACTGTGAAGGTAGAAATGGAGCTGATGGTGCACATCCAACAAATGTAGGATGTATTCCCCTTTGTTGGCAAAATCTGGGAAGAAGACTGGAAGACTGATTTAGTGAAGTCTCAGTAGCTACCTTTGGAATAAAGGATGGGTTAGTTCACAGGGACACTATTCATTATCAAAGAGGATTGCATGAATGGGCCTGTAATTCTGATACTCCCATAGTTGAAGTAACTGCTGCCAAAAATAATGTTTTCTAAGCCTGAAATTTGAGGTCCACCTTGTCTGCAGATTTAAAGAAGGTCTAGTTAAAGCCTGTAACAAAAAGGGGATATCCCAAGGAGGAGTAAGAACCTTTGGGGAGGTCTGCGAAGGAAAGTAACCCTAGGAGAACTTTGGATAATCTAAGGGAAGCTACGAGGTCTCATTTTCTCCAATATGAAAACTGGAAATGGCAGCTAACTGGACTAAGATAGTAAAGTAGCCAGCCCCTTTGTAAAAAAGGGAAGCCAGAGCCTAAAACAGCTGGAAAAGGAGCCAAAAAGGGATCCAGATTTCTATGGGAGTACCAAATAGCAAACCTTTTCCCCTTATTTTTGAAAGTCTGCAGTTAATGATTCTTAAGGGGAGTCAACGTAACTCCTCTTGCACGCATGCTTCTGGGCAGCCTCTATAGTGGGATGTTCTGGTGAAGGCACAGAAGAATGAAAGTCCTGAAGGCAGACTGTCTTGAGGCTCAAGGATCAGGACCTAAGGGGATTCAATGAGGGATGGACACAGACAAATGAGGAAGAGAAGTCAGCTCTTCAAACAGAGTGCGCTCTCTTGATAGCCTTGTACGCTGAAGCTGAGAGAAAATCCAAAATCATACTGGACAGAGCCAAAGTAGCTGCTCCAGGCAGATTCCAGCACCTGATTTAATTAGTCTCTGAAGCAGATGTCACAGCCAAGCTGTCTAGTGCCAAGGCTCCCAGAGGAAGGGATGGCTCCCAAAACTTCAGTTAACACCATCCCCCCTGTAACTAGCAGCACAACCTTTCCCAAAGATTCTTCCAGATCAAAGTTACTCAGAGCCAGTAAGATCACAGAAGGCATCAAAGTAGAACACAACCAAATCCTCAGATCCAACATGGATAAGCCCTGGATAGCACTTGGATCTACACTCCCCTAACCCGGAACATGGACTGGGGTAGGAACAACAATGGGATGAGAGGAAAGAGCTAAGTTCACTGGTCCACCAGTAGCTGAAGTTGAGGAATCCATAACTGAATTTTGTTCCTGAGGAATTTCCATCATCTGATCCATGTCTGCTTCAGAAAGACTTCTGGTAGACCGAACTGATCTCAATGAACAGGCTGTGGACAGGGACTTGGAAGACCTGCGACAGGGTCTTACCTATAAGAAAGGAAAGCATAACCCTGGGGAAATGAGCTCTGGGGACAACCTCAGACTCTGGCAATGGAGGTGTATTGTATCTGACCAGTTTCAGCTCTAAGACAGGGGTCAGATCTGAGGATTTTGGAATTTTTGGAGCTGGAGTTGAAACAGCAGAAGAAGAGGAATGGTCCAGAAAACATTTCCTGGATTCCTGCAGTCCATCATTACCCTTCTCCTCCTTATGCCTGTCAGAAGGCTGCTTGTCAGAGGGGGCAGCTCCAGATGCACAGAAATGAGCCTGGTATGAGGTTTCCTGCAGTGGCAGCGAGAAGTCCCTTCAAAACAAGTTTATTAGTTCTTTTAGTGATGGCCCTAGGACTGAAAGCAGTACAGATGGAACACTGTTCATCCAGGTGGGCAGCTCCAAGTCAATACACACACTTAAAGGTTCATAGGATGATACTAGGTTATTGGCCTGGAGGTTCTTATAAGCCTAGCCAAGAATTTTGCCCATGTTCCCTCTAAGTTAGCACCTGTTTCCCCTGTCCAGCACAGACACAAATGGGATCCCATGGGTGCATTTTCTGTTTCCCATCCAGTCGTCCAGGTTCCTCTTAAAGAGGCTTGACATACAGAGGGAGTCTATTCCACAAATGGGGGAGTCTTTGGGACACAAATCTATCCCGCCAACAAGTTCTGTTAATGTCACAGACTAGGTTAAGGCCTTGCGTGTGGTTTGCTTTAGTGGAGTTTGTCTTACGGATATGCAGCAACTCCATCAAGGCTGGGTCTGAAATGGCCTTGTATGCCAGACACAGGTCACCTCTGAGCAGTCTGTATGAGAGTGAATACAGGGACAGGACGTTTAGCCTATCTGTACAGGATAAGTGTTTGAAATCCTGGATTTTCCTGGTCAGGAACCTCTATGGTCTCTCCAACTGCTGCATGTGCTTGGCATTGTACTCAATAATGGGTCTGATAAGGGAGGAGTACAGCAATGTTATGACCGACTTTTTCCAGGATGAAATACCATTATTTATGAGGTGGGCTATGTAGAAAGCCTTCCCTACAACAGAGGCAACATGGTGGTCAAAAGTGAGGTTGCTATCAACCTGGGTGCCCAAGTCCCTCACAACTGACTGCGTGCTTAGTACGTCGTTAATTTGATAATTAGTGGGGATGCCATTTTCCCCAAAGGAGGTAATGATGTATTTCTTGGCATTCAGTTTGAGGCCATACTTCAGGCACCAGACATTAGGAGGATGTTCACATCACTAGGGGAATTTTAGACAGCGCCCAGCTTGCAGTCATCTACAAACTTTGTCAGCCACAGACCACTGGTTTTGGCTTGCACCTCAGAAAATTATATCCCAAACAGTAGAGGCCCAAAGACCGATCCTTGGGGTACACCGCTCGTTACGAGTCTACTACTAGAGGTGGCTTCCCCTACTTTGACTGAGTAGGTTCTTATCAGTGAGCCAGTTAGCTACCCCTCTGGTAACATACGGGTTGATGCCTAGCTGGGAAGGTTTATCTATTATGCCCAAGTAAGAAATAGTGTAAAAGGCTTTGGCAAGGTCAAGGTAGGCGATGTGCACAGTCTTCTCCTTGGTCCATGGCTTTGGTGACTGTTTCAAAGAAGTTGACCAAGTTTAACAGGCAAACTCCCTCTGACAAAACCAAACTGTGTGAGATCAAGTGTTTGGAGGTTGCCAATGTTCTTGTTTATAAGGTCCGTGATAACGCATTCCATGGCCTTGCAGATCAGGCTAGGTAGGCTGATGGGCTTATAACTGCCTGATTCAGTGGACGCTCCACCTTTGTGTAGAGGGATGACAGTGGCTGTCCTCCATTCAGCTGGGATAAAGCCGGTGCTCAGGCTTTGGTTGAATAGGGTGTCTAATGGAGCTGACAGTTCATGCCTCAGTTCATGTAGGATACAGCCAGGGATGTTATCAGGTCCCATGGAGACTATTTTTGCCTTTGAGAGGGCATTAAGGACCTGCTCCCTGGTGATGAGGGGATGGCGGCAGGTGCTGGGGGATGTCCTGGTTTAGTGATGGGGGGAGGGGGAGGGTGAAGTTTTCACTGAACCTGTCTGCCAGAATGCTGGCTATTATCTATGGCATTTGTGTATATGGTGTTACTGACCACCAGTTCAGAGCAGATTTGGGTGTTACCTTTGAGACTGTGGACATATCTGAAGAAGGCTTTATGATTGTCCTTAGTGGATGTGGCCAATTTGGACACGAAGTTAGCCTTACAGGATTTCACCAGTGACCGTATCTGCTTGTTCAGACAAAGGAGAGATTGCTTAAAACTTGGCACCTGCTCCTTCTTGGTCCTGGACAGCGATTTTTTCCTTTTATTATAGAGTTTGTTTATTGCTGCTGTCCATCAGACAGGTTTACTCCTCCTTGAGGAAGATGATTTGATCCTGTCAGGTATTGCTGAGTCCATACAGCTATGTAGGTGCTCATATAGTTTTTTGGTTCATAGGTTCATAGGTTCATAGGTTTATACTAGGCTATCTGCCCTAAGGCATTTATAAGCCTAGCCCAAATTATTGTGGCTTACGCCACCCCTTATATGAAAAAATACTGTGCCCATTAGTTTGTTGTGCCTCTGTCCAGCAGTGACCCAGAGATGATTCCCGGGGTAAACCTACGATCTCCCATCCACAGGTCTAGATTTCTCTTGAACAGAGTCAGCGAGGTGCTCTGCCTCACATGGACCGGGATTTTATTCCACAGCATAGGGAGTCTCTGAGTGATAAATCTATCCCTCCAGCACGTCCTATTTATATCCGTGCTAAGGTTTAAGTCGCTTGCTCTAGTGGTTTTGGTGGATTTGGATTTTTTGAGGTGGAGCATGTCCATTAATTCCGGGTTGGACATGGCCTTGTATGTCAGGCACATGTCACCTCTGAGCAGACGGTATGCGACTGAACAGAGCTGGAGTTTCTTCAATCTGGCAGTATATGACAGATTTTGGAGTCCCTTTATCCTTTTGGTGAGGAACTTTTGGGGTCTCTCCAATTGCAGATGTCGGGTGAGATACATCCCGAATGGGGCATTGTACTCGATCATTGGTCTGATAAGTGAAGAGTACAGGGGAACAATGACCTCACTAGATCTGGATGTGAATCCCTTCATGATCAGGTGGGCAATGTAGAAGGTCTTTCTAACCACTTTAGCAATGTGAGTGTCAAAAGAAAGGCCACTGTCAACCTGGGTCCCCAGGTCCCTGATAACCTCTTCTGTGCTTAGTGGATTGCCACCTATATGGTAGCTTGGGGTTACCTTGTTTTTCCCGAAGGGTATGACTATACATTTTTTGGCGTTTAACTTCAGGCCATGGCTCTGGCACCAGCTATCTGTTTCCGTGAGTCCCTTCTGAAGGATATCAGTGTCCGATGCACTTTCCACTATGGTGTAGGCTTGGACATTAGTGCTAGTTCCAACTGAAGGGACGGTGGTTGTGAAGATGCTTATACCTGCTCTGAGGAGGCTGTAGTCAGTTTTGGAAGTTTTTTGTTTGACCCTGATGGGGGGGGGGGGGTCAGAGGAGATGGTGACTTCAAAAGTGATCGTTTTGATTGGATCTTACCAAGGAGGATGACACTGTAGGGGTGCTACAGTGGCTACTCATGTTAGTTAGGAACAGGTCCAGGATATTATCACCTCTCGTAGGGGTGTCGACCAGCTGATCCAATCCATTGGCACTGACAAAGTCAAGGAATCTCTGGGTGCTCATGTTCGGGCTAGAACAGGTCTTCCACTCTACGATTGGGTAGTTAAAGTCACCCAAAATCAGGGTACAGGGTTGAATCTTGATGGATTCAAGTAAGTCAAGATAGGTGGAGTGGGTGTCTTGAGTCATGGTTGGGGGTCTGTAGCTAGCTCTGATTTGAATAGGTGTTTTGTTAACTGTACTTGGAGTGTCTCCTGTGCATCATACCATTTGACTGGAGGTGTGTATGTCTTTGATAAATATTGAAACTCCATCTCCTTTGGCTTTGTAGCCCTCCATTTTGGAGTCTGAAAGTATGGTAGGATGAGTAACCTGGTAAGGCTGGGGAGCTCTCCACAGCTTTGAACCAGGTTTCAGTGACTGCACAAATGTCAGCATCCTCCAGGGCAAGGAATGCTTACAATGAATGCAGTTTCAAACTGAGATTCCTAGCGTTTAGCAGCATGACCTTTAAATTTCGTTTAGAAGAATTTTTCATGTTGGTAATTTTGTGTCATGATTTTGCCTAAAAAAGGCACTATGGGGGGAGGCAAGAGCCTTTACCAGAAGCCGGAAGCCCGGGGGAGACAGATGAAGGTCATCTCTGACAAAACTTCGTGGTCTGTCAATCATGTCCTCCCAGGCTGTCAGGTACTGGATCTCCTTGGAATGACACCAGAAACTAAGCCAGTTGTTAAAGTCAATCATTTTCTGTTTGTATTGTGATGGTATGTTGCTGCTTACGGCTTAGTGTATGAAACTGAATTTGGTACCATGTGGTTGCAGGCCAGCACTTTTTAAATCCTGATGATCTGTTAGCCATTGAAACTCCCAGTCACCACCAATACTAATTAAAGGGAGGGAAAAATAAGGCATACTGCGCAGCAAAATAATCACTCTAGAAACAACAGCAACAATTAATCTAATAAATTTATTATTTATAAATTAATTAATAAAAACTCTAACAAACATACTACTCTCGACTGGATGTTAGTCAATAAAGACTCTCACTCATACTTAGCTGGCTGTTTACCAGACAGCCTCAGTGACCACACTCCAACATTCCTTCTGAGACACCACTTAAATTGTGCTAAACCCATCATCTATAGGCAAATCCAAAATAGGGAAACTTTAACCCTCTCTCCTTTATCTCCTTATCCCTTCAAAAATGTGACTGGACACCACTAAAGTACCTCAATCTGGATGAAGCCATCCGCTTCTTCAACAGCACTTTCCTAAACATCCTAAACACACATGCCCCCCATAAGAAATACCAGAATCAAAACAAAGTACTCCTCTTGGCTACAAAAAAGCACCAGGGCACTAATGAAAATCAGTGATAAGGCCTGGGAGCACTGGTGCTTAACAAAAACACCCTCCTCTAGAAAGTCATTCCTAGAGTTATGCAACAAGGTCAAAAAGCAAAGAAAAGAAGATAAAACCCAATACAATCAGTCTGCTCTAAACTCCTCCCATCACAACCTTAAGCAGTTCTGGTCCACAATAAACTCCATTCTCCACCCAGGTAGTCACCCCACACCTACCGCTTCCCCTTCCTTCCTACATCAAAACCAAATACTCTGCCCAAAGTCTTTTCTTTTTCATCAGTGCCTACCTCCTATATAAAAAACATCTGTTGAAACTTACAAAACTTGCAGCTGACAATCTTCCCTCGGAATACCTACAAATAGCAGCAGAAGGTCTAGCGTATCCAGTCTCTATCTTAATTAATTGGTCCTTATCAGAAAGCTAGGTCCCCACACTGTGGAAAATATCCCACATCATTCCCCTCCATAAAGGTGGCTCCACCTATGAACTTTCCAGTTACCACCCCATAGCCATCCTTTCTCTACTTTCCAAGATACTTGAGAAATGCATCCATTCTCAAGTCTTAGACTACCTCTTAGCTAATACCCTCTTCTCCAGCACAGCTTCAGGCCATACCACAGCACTACTACCCGCCTTGCTCTCTTTTACTAATGCTATCCTTCATCATGAAAATAATGATTAGACAACCAATGAAAAAAGCAAGATAGAGTAAAATAAACGACCACGGATCCAACACCAACAATTTATTGTACACAAGTCCCTAGCGCCTCGGCCTTCGCCTTCTAGGAGAATAACTTCAATAAACTAGCAAACATTTTTATACAGCATTCAATAAAATAATCAAGTTAATCAATTATCAATTATATAATTAATTATTTATTAAAAACTCTCCAATTACATTCCAAATTCATACCTCTTGGCACCAAAGTATCATATTTCAGTATAAAAACAGTTTCTTTATATAACAATTTATGTTTAACTTTTTCTTCATTTTCATGCATACTTAAACTCCCTAAAACTGTAGCTAATAAGCCTTTAGCATCACTATTATGAAACTCTTTAAAATGTGTAACAATGGGACTTTCCATTTTCTTATGCTTTATATCTCTTAAATGTTCCTGCAGCCGCGTTTTAAAAGCTCGTTTGCTTTCCCCTATATAAAACATATTACATCATGAAAATAATGGCCTGTTCTCCTCTGCTATATTTCTGGGATCTATCCAAGGATTTTGACATGGTCTCACACAAACTACTAATCTCTATTCTCACTAACCTATTCTTTTCCCAATCAGCTACTGATTGGTTTCACAGCTATCTAACTGGCCACCAACAGTCAGTTGTCTGGCATAATGACCTATCTCCTCGACTTCCTGTAACACTCGGTGTTCTCCAAGGCTCCATCCTTGGTCCCCTACTATTCTCACTCTTCACCAATGATATATTCATAGCCACCAAGCATGCTTCTCTTATACAGTATGCAGATGACTCCACCCTCATCTGCTCAGACCCAACTATACCTGAACTTTACAAGATCACACAGGAAGTCTTTTCATCTGTAGAAAACTGGCTATCTAATGCCCAGTTATTACTCAACCCAAGCAAAACTAAACTCGGTATCTTCCAACCCACTAAATCTAGCCCAGTTATCCCCCACTTTAATATTCTAGCCAAAGACAATACCGTCATCTCCCCAACAGAACACACCAACATCTCCCCAACAGAACACACCAAACTACTTGGTGTTGAGATTGATAATCTCAAATTTCACTCACATTTCTCTTACCATAAAAAAGGTTCACAAAAACCTAGGTGCATTGTACAGAAACAAACAATTCCTCACCAAAACAGCCAGAATTTCTGTTGCCAATTCCCACCTAATCTCCACTTTACTCTATGCCTCTTCTATACTTACCTACCTTAGACAAACAGACGTAAACAAGCTCAAGGCTTGCTACAATAAAACTGCTAAGTTTGCCATTGGTGCATCTTTATCGCAGTCACCACTGTATCTCACTTAGAGAATCTGATTGGCGTGAACTCCCTTAACTTCTTCACCTGAACCAAGTCTCCCTTGCCCACAATTTAGTAAACCATCCTCTTAAAGTTGCATCCCTTCAAAACCTTCTCCAGTCGTACTGCTCCACTAGACCTCTACGCTCCAGCAGCAAAAATCTACTTCTAGTGACCAAACCCAAGAACTCAGCGGGAGAAACACTATTCTCCTGCATCATATCCAGATTAAGGAACAATCTTCCCCCTTCTATAACCACACTACCTTCTTGCAATCACTTCTGGACTGCACTAAAAACTCCCTTAAAAAGTCTCTGGTTATGCCCATGCACCAATCCCGAGTAGTAACCCTCCTTTTACCTCCTCTTCCTCTCCTCTCCCCTAGCCACCATGCCTCACACCGCCTGATCATTGCATTCCTTCCTCTGCAGGCTCTGGCTCACCCTTTACCCTCCCCTTCCCTCCTCACTCAATCTCTGAGACCTCTTATAACATGTTTAACTACCACACTTCATCTCAACTCCAAATACATATCCAACTGACTTGCACCTAGCTTCCTCTCACTACCACATATACTACTCACTCAGTTTCCTCTATTACTCCTCTATCTTCCCCTTCCATCCCATTAGCCCATCTAGCCTGTTCCACCTTCGTGTGGAGCTTCTGCTTTATATCTTCTTGAGTTTAGTGCAATATTACTATATAAGATTTAGGTATATGAATTTAGAACAGTATCTGTTTGAGTTTAGTACCATCTGTATATACATCCGACCTTTATTCCTAGCTTTTAGCTAGATATTGGTATATCTGTTCATTACTATGTTTCATATTGTATGTACAGCTATTGTTTGCCGCAGTATATATTATTTGCTATTGTATGTATAATTGTTCTTCATGTACTCTGCTGCTCATTTATTGTTCTGTGGAGCTTTTCTCCCTGGACCTCCAGTGAAAATGGAACTGTGTCCAGTTGGAATTTCCCAGTAAACAAATGTAAATAAATAAATAAAATAAATAATTCTAACCATGAATAAGCCTAGCTCTAAAACGATGTCACACTACTACATGTAAGAAAGAAAAAGTGCTAAAGGCGAGAAAGATAACCTTACACTTGGTAGATAAACTACCTAACAATAAGGCAAAGAGAAGATAAACATGAGCTAAATCCAAGCAACACTCTGGATAGAAAATACTAAAATACTTGAAAAAGGAACTGTATTTAGCTAAGGAAAGCTTGAGCAGTGGAGACTACGTCTGTTTGAACATGTGACAAAATCGGAGTTCATTTCAGGGGCAGGAAGGGATTCTGGGCAAAGGGTAGAGCCTGAGTTTTGGATCCGAGGTCTAAAGTGGCTGAAGTCTGAACTGATGTCAGATCTGAAGACCCATCCATTCAAGAATGGCCAAAAACAGACATCAGATCAATTAATTAGTCATAGGAGACATAGGAGACATAGGTAAGTAACACAAAGAATTTGAATACATGTACATGTGTGTGTTTGAGTGAGACAGGGGAGAGAGAGAGAGAGAAAAAACAGCAGTGTTTATAACTTCATTCTTTTACATTTAATGCTCCCCCCCTCTTCCTTTTAGTCATTCATGTCATGATCATAGTTCAACTCTCTATTTTGCTACATGCTCAGTTTGTTGTACACACTGAATTAAAGTGCTGCTTGTGGTTAATTATCATGGAATTTTTTTTTCGTGTAAGGTGGGATTTCAGCCTTTTTTTTTACTTTAGTTACTTCAGAGTGACTGTATGAATTAAGTTTAATACAATTGTGTTTGCATTAACTTTTTTTGCTGGACAGCTGCCCAGTTATTATCGATTCTGTGCCATTTGACCCTGCTTTGTAACGACACAATTACAACAAACAGACTCTCACGGGGAAGCATTTTTTTTTTGTCTAAAGCAGAGTTCAGAAAGAAGTGGGATGGACTGCATCACAATCAGTCATTGAAACAGTCAATAAATCAAAGTTGGATATACTCAAGAAAAAGATAAAAGCAAAAGGGAACAAACAGGGTAAGAATCCCAGTAATGTGTACACTGCTTGGCATACAGTATAATAGCACCAATGTGCTAAAGAGTTGTCTACCATGGAGTGATCACATTTAGGAAGAAAACTAGGGGCATATGAATCACCTCAATGTGAATACTTCTCCATCACGATTCCCTATGTAGACAAGAATACAGTAATCCTCTCCAATCCCTAAGGCACCATGACTTGCATATACTGTACGGCAGTTCTGATGAGGGTCACTGAAATGTGCCATTGGTACTGTAAAATAGTTGTGGAATTCTCCAGACAATCTGTCAAACAATCAAAATATTAGAGAAAGAGAGTGATAGATACCTTAATATTTCTGAAGATAATGGACTGGCACAACTGAAGAAAAAGATACACATATACTACACTATATGCCCAATGGAAAAAAAACATTACAAGAAACCATTAGAAAAACACACCTGGTGCTTACTGACTTCATCAGATTCTCCTAACAGATTAGAGCATGATAAACCATATGGATGTTTTGTTAAAGGCTGACATGGGGAAGAGGGAATGAACACCAACACTGGCAGATTTTACAGCAGTGTACTGACACGTTCACAGACTACCTGCTGAGATTGGCTCCCTAAGGTGTTTTGCATACAACCAGATAAATCTAAAGCACCATTTCCGCTAGTGGTTGTATATAAGAGGACTGCTTCACGGAACCGCCTTTGAAAGTAAACAAATTCATCAAGGGATACCAACACTGCAACAAACCACATTATTGCTCCCTGCAGATAACCTGAAGATCCAAAACTCTATATGTTGAGGTGGCTGGCCACCAAAAGACAGTCTTCCAAAAATTAATTTCAATGTGGTTGTGGCAGTAGATTAGACAGGCCAACCCATTTATTATAAGGATGAAGAGGTGACTGTCCTTTGGGGGGGGGGGGTGCTGCATGACCAGCCAGTGCTGGTTCACATTCCTGTCCTCCACATGATCATGATGTGCACAAAGAGCAGACACATGTACCTCAATCAAAGAATAGCACCGGTCTAAATCATACAGATATCCGAAACAGACCAAGATCACATGTAAGCCAAGAGAATGAGGCAGTACCAAGTAGAACTGTACTTGGTAGAACAGGCCAGCAAGGTGGAGAACTTCCCAGGTGCTTCAATGACACTACAGTTGTGTATGATCTTAATATAGCAGTAGATGTCCTTCTGTTTCACTGCTGCAGTATTCATAACTTAGGGGATCTCCTGCCAAGGATAGCCCAACATCCGCCCAGTATACCAAAGCCTTTAGGACTTATAAGCATCATATGTCACACACATGCTCCCAGCGCAAGAGTAGGGCACAAAGCTGACATACAGACACAAACACTCAGAACTGAAAAAGACCCAGGAGGAACAGAATATCCTCAGGGACAAAGAGGAGCATGTGCATCCAGAAGGAAAAAAGAAGAACGAACAGGGGCCCCTCGAGTAGGAGGGAAACCAAAATACAGGGCAAGAGTTATAGACAGAGGGGGGGGGAGGAGGGAGGGACTGAATTCTGCAACAGTGAAAAGGACATCTACTGTTATGGTTAAGATTTTACACAACTGTACTATGTCCCTCCACATAACTGTTGCAGTATTCTTTACCCAAAGGAGAGTACAAGAGCTCAAGAGGAAACCAGGGAGGAGGAAGGCATTGGGGAACCCTCCACAAACCCATGCAGAATAACTTTGGCAAAGCCTGTTGTGGCCCTGGGAATAACATTCAACTTGTAATGTTTAGTGAAAGTATGAAAAATGGACCAATAGAAACATCAATGACAGAACTGGTATCCAAACTCTTGAAAAAGCACCAGAGGAGGCAACTGCCCTAGTAAAATGTGTTTTGACAGACAAGAAAAGACATTTACAATGAAAAGAATATCAGAAGGAAATGGCCTTACAAATCCTGGAAGAGATGGTTTGCTTAAAAACAGCCAAACTCACAGTCCTGGGATGAAAGCAAACAAAAAACTGCTCAGATTTGCAAATAAAAAGAAGTTATGTACACACCCGTGGTGGTGCAGTGGTAGCGTTGTTGCCTCACAGCAAGAGGTTCTCCCGTTCGATTCTCAGCTGGAGTGCGGGGAGTGCCTTCTGTGTGGAGTCTGCATGTCCTACCCGCGGTCGAGTGGCATTCCGAAAGACATGCGTGAATGGGCGTGCCTTCGTTGAAGGTTGGGCGTCCAGCTGGCAACTCGGCACCGTAAAAAATCTACTGCCAATCATTAGCAGACCGGAGTTCTGCTGTGGCGATCCCTAACTGGGAAAAAGCCGAAAGACCAACAACAACAACACGTACGCACCATAATGTTCCCCCTGAGTTGGTGTTCTTCATTTGTCTTCAGCCTGTGGGTTCCTGGATCCAGCATGGATCCAACTCGGCCGCATAACTAGCATTTGATCCGAGCTTAAAGCTCCTCTCCCACCCATAATGCCAGTCTCCTTCCTCCCTTCAGATAGAGTTTGCTTCCCAACTAGAGTTTGCTTCCCAACTAACTTCCTCACCCGACCCAACACTTTATCTCAAACTAGACATCTGCATATGCAAAAAGAAGACATAAGAAGCATGCAGGAGGTGACCACATCCTCTACTTGTCAAGCCACCACACAGTCTATGCAAGACAGGGGGAAGGAGGGAGGGACAGTTGAAGACAAATGAAGAACAATAACTCAGATGGAACATTATGGCAAGTACATAACTTCTTTATCTGAAGTTGTTGTCATTTGGTCTTCAACCTGTGGGACAGCGTCCCCAGCTACTAAACACCTGGGAGACCCTCATGGAAGGATGTTGCGGAGCACGGTGGAGTCAAAGGATGCCCTATTCCTAAATATGATGTACAACTTGTAATGCAAAATGAAGGTATGAGATGAAGCCCAAGTGGCTGCAGAGCAGATATCATCTAACGAAACTCTGGATCAGAAGGCCACTGAAGTAGCCATAGATCTGGTGGTATGTGCCTTCACATGACCTGGCAGGGATAAACCCCTAACAGAGTACGCTAGAATAATACACTGGGAAATCCAACGGGCGATGGTGACCTTAGATATTGGTTCCCCCAAAAAGGTTTAGAGTAGGAAATGAAAAGCTGGTTAGACTTGCGAAAAGATTTATTCCTGTGCAGGTAAAAATCTAACAGTCTGTGCACATCCAACAAGTGCAACTTATATTCACCCTTGTTTTGAAAGTTTGGGAAAAAGACCGGTAATCACCTGATTAATTTTGGACTCTGAAGCTACCTTATGAAGAAAAGATGGGTTAGTACGCAAGAATACCCTGGCCTTATGAAAGATTATATAAGGGGGCTTGACCGACAATGCTTGAAGCTCCGAGACCCTCTTGGCTGAAGTAATAGCAACCAGGAAGGCCATCTTCCAGTATAGAAACTGCAGATCCACGGAGCTGCAGGCTCAAAAGGGGATGAAACAAGAGCCTACAAAACTAACATTAAGATCCCAAGGCGGTGCAAGGTCCTTCACCGGGGGCCGAAGAAGAAAGGTGCCTTTTAAGAAGGCTTTACAAAGCTTAGAGAATGCTAAGGAAGCCATATTATCACCGACATGAAAATTATAAATCGCTGTAAGTTGGACCTTGACTGTAGAAAAACTGGCACCTTGCTGAAAGATCCTTGCCAAAAATTCCAACACCGCCGAGACCGGGGCAGTGAAGGGATTTTGGGCACGCCGAGAGGCCCAATTTGAAAAAAAGTTTCCATTTGCTGGAGTATACCTTTCTGGTGGAAGACTTATGAGCCGCCACCAGGATCCTTTTGACAGCTGAAGATAAACCAGGAGTCCTGACTATCATGGGAACTAGAGCAGCCAAGCAGTAAGCTTCAGACTGCCCAGGTCTTGATGGGGAATCCCTGATGGATGAGAAATCAGATCCGGAACTAGATCCAATGTCCACAGTGGGGCCACCAAATGAAACCACAGAGAGGGGAACCATACCTGACGAGACCAGAATGGGGCAATGAGGATAGCTAAGTTCTCCAGCCTGCGAGCTTTCTTAAGGAATTTTGGAATCAAGGGAAGAGGAGGATAAGCATATAGGAGACAGAGGAGCCAAGCATGAATAAGAGCATCTTTGGGGGCTTCCCCCAGTGGGGGGGGGGGGGTTCACAGCAAAGAACTTGCTGCATTTCGTGTTGGAAGGAGAGGCAAAGCGATCGCAGCAAGGCTAACCCCACTTGAGAAAGATCTGTTTCGCTACTGAAGGATTCAGAGACCACTCGGAAGGCATCAGACTAGACCTGCTGAGCCTGTCCGCTAGAATGTTGGACCTCCCCGGAATGTGCGTTGCCATCAGAAGACGTTTAGTGGAGATCACCCACTCCCACACTCTCATGGCTTTGCGACAGAGGGCGAGAACTGGTTCCCCCTGTTTGCTGATGTACCAGACCACAGACATTGTCCCTCTGGATAGCAATCATCCCTGGGGGAAGATGGGCATGAAGAGCCTGCAGCCCAGGACATTGATTTGGAATATGGTCTCATGGGGGAACACATGCCTTGGACTGTCCTTCCCGAACAGTGCCACTCCCACCCTAGGAGGGAGGCACCTGTAGTCACTGTGGTTGAGGGGGAGGGCAGAAAAAAGAAGCAACCCTGGGCCAGATCTGGGGAATGAATCCACCACAGAAGAGAGTCCCTGCACACCAGAGAGATTTGAACAGGATGAGACAAAGGGAGATCTAACATGGACCATGAGGGTCCACTAAAGAACCCGCATGTGAAAGTGTGCCATTGGCAAGAGACTGATCGTGGCTGCCATGGACGCCAACGCCCTTAATACCATTTCTGATGTTGATGACTGAACTTGGGGAATGCAAATGATGTGTAGCTTCCGAGACTGAATCCTGTCCAAGGTAAGAAAGACTTTGGTCTGAATTGTGTCCAGTCGAGCCCTAATGAAATCTAACACTTGAATCGGGGCCAGAGATGACTTGTTGAGATTGATGGTAATGCCCAACTGCTGTGCTAAGATAAGAGGGGAATCCCTCGCTTGATTGAGCTGATGCCTGGAAGGGGCATCAAGGAGCCAATCGTCCAGGTAGGGAAAGACCTGTAGGACCTGGAGTCTCAGGTGAGCTGCTACCACTGTCATCACTTTGGTGAACACCTTGGGGGCTGTAGTGAGACCAAAGGGAAGCACTCTGAACTGATGATGATTGGCCCCCAGGTGGAAACAGAGGAACCTCAGAGAGCACCTGTCCATTTTGATATGGTAGTACGTATCCTGGAGGTCGATTAAGCACATTCAATCATTCTCCTGCAGGAAGTGGAGGATAGATAGATGGGTGGCCATCCAGAATTTTGTCTTGGCCACAGACAGGTTCAAGGTGGAAATATCCAAAATGGGTCTTAAGTGCCCAGTCTTCTTTGACACCCAAAAGGACCTGGAATAAATGCCTAACCCAGACTGGTCTGGGGGGTTGGGTAAGATGACTCTTTTTCTAGCAGCCTTGCAATCTCCAGTGCTGCATCCTCCCATTGTATGGGTGGAACATGTGGGAGGTGTCTGGGTGGATGGGGTGACATGAGAAAGGTGACTCAATAGCCACTGGATATAATTTGCAACATCCAACGATCTTCCATGATGGACTCCCACTCTGTTAGGTGTAGCGATAGGTGACCCCCGACTGCCTCCAGAGATGAGCAGCCGGGAATTCCTTCAGGGTTGCTGTGCAGGTCTCCACGAGAAAGGCTCACAAAACCCTTGATTCCTTGGACCCCCTCTGCCTCTAGGGTGGCGTCTATCAAATTGCCCATTGCCCCTGGGAGAAGGAGAGTCCTGAGTGTCCTGGGAATAGTTCTATGATTTTCAGAACCACATCTTTTTGGCCCCCCATTCATTTCTCGTGAAGGTTAGTTGAGGGGCCGAAAATTTGATCGCAATGGCAGAGTCCTTCACAATCTGGACTAAGGTGTCACGTATCAGCTTCCCAAAAAGGGAGGAACCATCGTATGGGGCATTCATAAGAGATGCCTTGAAGGGTCCCAAGAAGGCACAGAGCTGGAGCCAGACATGGCGTTTGATGGCAACGCCTGTACCGGCAGCTCTAGCTGTGCCCTCGGTAGCATGTGAAAGGTGATGCATTGAGGTGTTGACGATAGAAGTCATGGTGGCCATTCGAGAAGAGCATACTTTCTTGTCCTCCACCGACATAGACCCAGGGTAGACTCAGCAACCTCCTTGACCAGGTCTCGCTGCAGCCTAATCACATGTGCCGTATAATTCAGCACCTGCAGAGAAAAGGTCACTGAAGGGTAGACCTGCTACCCAAAACGGTCCATTGTCCTGGACTCTTGGTCAGGATGGTTGACTGTGGAGCTCTCCTGAGCGAGCTCCTTCTTAGTGGCAGCCGCCATCACCATGGCATCAACTGGGGATCCTTTAGTCTAATGAGTCCTGTCCAAAGGGGGACTCAAAACCTTGTCAGGGCATTTGAGAATGAGCTCCACCATGTCTTGTTTCTTCCATGCCCAAGATGTGATAAGATCCACCACAGGATCTGTGGGAGGGGGCACGCAGGAAGTAGAGGGTCCTGCGCCAAATGCCTCCAGGAACACTAATTCGTCCGAGTTATGTTTTTTTGGCAGACCACCCCCTATGTTGGCGTAGGATTTCCATGATGTCTCCAAAGGAGACATCCTTGGAGGGGTGACCGGGGGAACCTTCCTCTTCCTACAAATCGGTGTCTTCCATGAGGGACTCCAGAGGGGAGGCCAAGTGCCTCCTTCTGCACGTATGTTTGCAGGGGATCTCCTCAGTGGGGGTCTCTGGGGCGGATTCGCCAATGACGTGCTGCTCCCAAGAGGGGGCGCCCTGGTGGAAAGAGTAAGCAGGCTGTCCCTGAGATTGTAGAATGACCGGGTCCACGCCAGAAAAAGAGGGAGCCAGGATGGACTCCTAAGATGAGACTGTCAAGGGTTTCAATGGGCTTGAGAGGACCCTCTCCACCACATCGAAAGCCAAGGGGGAACAGATCTCCTGAGAAGACACAATGGTCTGAGCCATAACCCTCTGACCCAATGGGGGAGTCGGAGTCAAACCTCCAGGCGCCGAGATCAGAAGGGAAAGCTCTGCTCCGAAAGGCTCACATCTGACCTGCTCAAGGCCATAGCCGGTGTCAACATACAAGGTACCATTGAAGCCGATCCCTTGACGATGAGTGTTCTCGGATCTAAGAGCTCTGAAACCGGCGGTTGGATTGGAGAAGGAGTAATAGGGATGAACAATGATTGCATGCCCCTGGCTCTGGAGGGAGAGGGGGCAGGCAGGACTCCCAAATGAATCCGGGCATGGATAAACTTCCGCATCATCCTATCCATCTCCGCTTCAGAAAGGCTGCTGGTGGAGTGAGAAGAGGAGGCCACTGACACCGTTCTAGACGGTCGGTGAGGGGAAGCCTGCGCCGGTGACCAGGTCCGAAGCTCCTCCAGCTCCAGAGAGAATTGAGGGGAACGAAACCGGGGAGACTCCATCCTCAGAGCTGACCTAACTTTATTCGGGAGGCCTGCCGAATCCGAGCAATTTGGGGATCGCTTTCAGGCCCTGTCCTTGGACTTGGCAGATTTGTCTGACTTGTCTCACTCCCTGGACCTCTTGGTGGGAATTTGAGTCCCAGAGGCCAGGGCGGAGACTGAAGTAGAAGCCAGGGCAGAAAAGGCCTCTGCCCCGGTGGTAGGAAGGGGAAGTACACCCCTCAAAATTAGCTCATTTCTGTCCATCAGTGCCCGGGGAATAAAGCCGGCACAGATGGAACAGACTGTGTCCAGATGAGCTGCCCCAAGACATTCAACACACAAGAGTGTGGCCATCAGCTGGGGAGAGCTTGTGGCCACACTCCATGCATTTTTGGAAGCCTGGTTTAGGTGTACTGGACATGCTCCTAACCTAAGGCCTAACACGCTCACTCACACATGAACCACACACACGAGAAAGATATAAGAGTTTTTTTTTTTTTTTTACCTACGCAGAGAGTGCAAGGGGAGGTAGAAAGGATAGAGGAGCGGATAATATGAGAAAAAGAGGAAAATTAACCGTTACAAAGACACTTACCCAAACTTTATATGCAGAGAGCACGGAGCATGGATCGCGATGCGGACAACAGCACGGCAAATGAGATCTGAAGGGAGGAAGGAGACAGGGGCATTATGCATAGGGGAGGAGGTTTGAGTTTGGATCAGATGCTGGATATGCAGCCGAGTCGGATCAGTGCCGGATCCAGGAACCCACAGGTTGAAGACCAAATGAAAACAACAATTTCAGATAGTTAGTTTTCTCCAAATAACTGAGCTGTCTATGCAAATCCAAGGTGTGAAGAACCTTTCACTGGCAGACTGCAGAGAAGAAAAAAAGGAAGGAAGATGAATAGATTGTTTAGAGGGACCACCTTGGTCATAAAAGAAGGATTAGTACAAGGAGACATCCTGGCTCTAAGAAAAACTAAAAAAGGAGGAATAGCCATGAGAACCTTCAAGTTCAGACTCTGTCTTGGCAGAAGAGCCAAAAGAAGAACAGTCTTCCAAGTACAATGTTGTAAGGAAGCAAAAGAAGAAGGTCAAAAGGGGCCTGAATCAAATTTTCAAGTACAAAACTGAGGCCCCAAGCAGGTGGAACAGGCTTCCTGAGGGGCCTGATATGAAGGACGCCTTTAAGAAATTGTTTGACCTCAAACCTAGAGGAAGTGCAGGAATCAAAGGCAGACAAGCAGAGACTGCTGACAGGTGAGCTTTAACTAAAGAACATGCCAACGCAGGATGGAGAAGATCACACAAACAGTAGAGAAATTACAGTTGTGTACACTTACTATAAATGTAGATGTTTGAGTGTATTCACTGTTGCAGTCATCACACTTGGTTTATCTGCCTGCAGGTAGCTCTCAGTTGGCCCGAATACCAGAGTCTTGGGATTTCTGCGTCGGATGCTGTCGCCTCTTCCATGACGTTAGGTCATGAGGGGTATAAAACATGCAGCCGACGCCATTACATCAGTTTTTCTTGCCCCAGATGTCAGGAGCCCCCAAAATAGGAAGCAATTACATGGTGTGGATCACCTCCAGTAAAATGTAAATACCGTTGCCATAAGATATGGCCAAAAAAGAGGATAGGTAGAAAGTATAGAAAAGTCAGGGGGCTGGAGGGAGGGTAACCAGGACTGCAACAGTGAATACACTCGAACATCTACATTTATGGTAAGTGTACACAACTGTACTATGTTCTTCGTGTTTCACTGTTGCATCACACTTGGGTTGATTCCCAAAGCTAAGGAAGGGTGAAGGTAGTCAAGAAGTATTAGGGCTGGCTAGCAGGCCGTGTTAAGACTGCTATGGCAAATCCAGCTCTGGATTTAGAAAAGATGGGCAAGTGGTAATGCTAATTCTTGGTGAAGATGTGTACTGAACTCCAGGTTGCAGCTTCCAAGATGTCATTGGTAGGGACTACCCTGAGAAATGCTGTAGAGGTTGAGGTAACCCTAGTGGAATGGGTTCTGATCCCCTGTGGGGTAGGTTTTCCATGGTGCTTATAGCAGAAATTGATGCAGCGTGCTATCCATTTGGAGATGGTTTGCTGTGAAATGGCCTTGCCCTCTGCCCCTGTAGCAAAGCTGACTAGCAGCTGGTCAGATTTTCTGAACGGTTTAGTCCTGTCAAGGTAGAAAGTACAGTTGTGTACCTACCATAAATGTAGATGTTCGAGTGTATTCACTGTTGCAGTCATTACTCTTGGGTTATCCTGCTGGCAGGCTACCTGCAGTCGGCCTGAATTGCAAAGTCCTGGTCCGGCGTTGGTTGCTGTCGCCCCTTCCCTGACGTCAGTGCGCCAGGGGTATAAAAGATGCAGCCGACGCCATTTTCTTCAATTTTTCTTGCCCCAGATGTCGGGTGCCCCCAAAAGGGTAGACTAAATATATTATGCTAATAAACATACATGCACTAAAGTAAAGTACAGTTTGGTACCTACCATAAATGTAGATGTTCGAGTGTTCACCCTGCTGCAGTCATCACACTTGGGTTATCCTGTCGTCACGCGGTCCCCGCAGTCGGCCGGACTTCCAAAGTCTTGGTGCGGCGTCGGTTGCTGTCGCCTCTTCCCTGACGTCAGTGCGCCAGGGGTATATATATTGCAACCGACACCATTTTCTTCAGTTTTTCTTGCCCCAGATGTCAGGTGCCCCCAAAAAGGTGGTCAGAATTAGTACCAAATGGAGTGAACACTCCACAAACACAAAATCCCTTCAGTTATAAGCAAATACGTCAGTAAGGCATAGAAGAGATTTTGCCAGTAGATCAGAGGGGATGGAGGGAGGGTAACCTGGACTGCAGCAGGGTGAACACTCGAACATCTACATTTATGGTAGGTACAAAACTGTACTATGTTCATCGTGTTACCCTGCTGCAGTCATCACACTTGGGTTGAATCCCAAAGCTAAGGTAGGGGGGAGGTATCATAGAGGGTTATTGGAGCCAATAAGGCCCTGCAGATCTGCAGTGGCGAAGCCCGTCCTGGACTTAGAGTAAAGAGATAAGTGATAGTGTTTGGTAAAGGTGTGTACTGAACTCCAAGTTGCAGCTTCTAAAATCTCCTTGGTTGGAACCCCCCTGAGAAAGGCTGTAGAGGTACCTGTTGCCCTGGTAGAGTGGGATCTAATGGTAGCAGGAACTGGTTTCCCATGAGGGTTATAGCAGAAACGTGTGCAATGACCTATCCATTTAGAAATGGTTTGCTTAGATATAGCCTTCCCTTGAGAAGCTGTAGCATAGGATACAAAGAGCTGGTCAGTTTTTCTGAAAGCCTTAGTTTTGTCCAAGTAGTAACGAAGCTGCCTGTGAATGTCCAAGGAATGCAGGAGTCTCTCACCTTTGTTCTGTGGATTGGGGAAGAAGGTGGGTAAGTGGATGGTTTGATTTAAAGCTACAATGGAAACCACCTTAGGCATAAAGGAAGGATTAGTTCATAGAGAAACTCTGTCTTGATGAAAAATGAGGAAAGGTTCCACTGCCATTAGTGCCTGTAGCTCTGAGACTCTCCTAGCTGAAGTTATTGCTAGGAGCAGGGCAGTCTATGATAGTAACTGAAGATCTGCAGAGAAAGCTGGTTCAAAGGGAGGTAGCGTTAGTTTTTCCAGAACAAAGTTGAGGTCCCATGTTGGTGTCGGAGCTCTCCTGGGTGGTCTAATGTTTTTTGCCCCTCTGAGGAACTGCCTTATAAGAGGATGTGAAAATAAAGGTGGATCCGTGTTGTAGTGAGCTGAAATAGCTGAAGCATGGATTTTAATTGAGGAAAAGGAAAGTCCTTTGTGCAACATCTCAGCTAAATACTGTAGAATGTGAGGCATGTGAGGCTGAATTGTGTCTTGGCCTTTAGCTTGGTTCCAGGCACAAAACCTTTTCCATTTGTCCAAATAAGCCTTCCTGGTGCTTGGCCTCCTGGCTTCCAGAATAACATCCAGAACTGCTTGTGAAAGAGGAGCTGGCTGGATGTTTAGTTGATTTGCCATGCAGCCAGATTTAAAGTTTTGAGCTGGCTGTGAAGAATCTGTTTGTTTTGTTGTGTGAGCAAATGGGGTATTTGAGGCAATATCCATGGCGGGCTGTGGGCCATATTTTTCAATAGCGGGTACCAGTGCTGGCGTGGCCAGTCTGGGGCTATGAGAATTAGTCGTGGTCTCTCCTTTTTGACCTTCAAAAGAACCTTTGTGAGAAGAGATAATGGAGGGAAGGCATATGCTGTCAGGTTTTTCCAACTGAAAGAGAGAGCGTCCACTTTCCAAGCTTGATGGTGAAATGTCCTTGTACAAAATTTTGTCAGTTGGTAGTTTTGAGGACTGGCAAACAGGTCTAGGTTCGGAAGGCCCCATTTTTGAGTTATCATTGCAAATATTTGTGGATCTAGTTTCCACTCGTGGGGATCTTTGATGTTTCTGCTGAGGTCGTCTGCCAATGTGTTCTTCTGTCCTGGCAGGAATTGAGCTTGTAACTGGACTTGGTAGGCCAGAGCTGTGTTCCATAAGATCATTGCTTGCCTGCATAGAGGGTAGGAATGTGTACCCCCCTGTTTGTTTATGTACCACATTACTGTGGTGTTGTCTGTCTTTATTGCAAGTTGTCCTGGATGTAATAGATCCTTGAAGGCTGTCAGAGCTTTCTGTACAGCTAGCATCTCTTTTTGATTTATGTGCAGATATCTTTGATCTGCAGTCCATAGGCCTTGAATGCATTGTCCTGCCATGTGTGCCCCCCAGGCGTAGTCTGAAGCATCTGTTGTGATAGTCTGCCTGGCTGGGGGCAAGGTGAAAGGCTGACCCTTGTTGAGGTGACATGCCTGTGACCACCATAGAAATTCCTGTTGTAGGCATGGAATGAGAGATATCATTGTGTCCAAGCTGTGGCTGTGTTGAGACCATACGCTTTTTAGGTACCACTGTAATTTCCTCATATGCAGCTTTGCAAATGGTATTATTAGTATGCAAGATGCCATGAAGCCCAAAGCCTGCAGAATTTTTCTTGCAGTTAATTGGGTCTTTGTTGCCATTGTCTTGAAATATTGAGTCAGTTGTAGTTGCTTGTCTGGCGTAAGATAAGCCTTCTGGGCCATTGTATTCAAGCTGGCACCCAGGAATGTCATTTTTGTGAGGGTACTAGTTTTGACTTCTTTTCGTTTACTGTGTACCCCAGGCAGTTTAGTAGATGCTTTACAAAGGCCAGATGATGTAAGAGAATGTCTTTGCTTTCTGCTTGGATGAGGCAGTCATCCAGGTATGGATATATTTGAATTCCTCTTTGTCTGCAGTATGCAATTACTGGTGCCAGGCATTTTGTGAAAACTCTGGGCGCAGTAGACAAGCCAAAGGGCAGTGCAGAGAATTGGTAATGGGTTGAACCTGCAATGAAACGGAGGTATCTTCTGCAACTTTGTCTGATAGGGACATGCAGGTATGCCTCCTTGAGGTCCAACGTTACTAGCCATGCTCCCTTGCCCAACATGGGAAGTAGCTGCTGTAGTGTTAGCATCTTGAATTTGGGTACTTGTAAGTGTTTAGAATTGAAAGGTCCAGAATTGGTCTCCAGGCATTGCCCTTTCTGGGCACTAGAAAGAGTCTTGAGTAAAATCCTTGGCCTTGCTCTCGAGTAGGTACCAGTTGAATGGCTCTCATGTCCATGAGAGCTGTAATTTGCTTTTGTGCCTCTGCCCATTGATTTTGTGGCAGGTTTCGCATTCCTCTTTTCATTGGCAAGGTGTGAAAGTGGAATCTGTATCCTCATAAAATTATGTCTAGGACCCATTTGTCCTTTGTGACAATGTGCCAGTTGTCTGCAAAAAGTGCGAGTTTTCCCCCCGAGGGGGCTGCCAAGAGAGTATTGCTTGGCCCGATGAGGTGCAAGTCATTGAGTTTGCCTTCTGGTGGATTGAGACCTGTCTTCTCCTCCCTTCTGTGTTGTAGTGCCCCATTGGCGAGGTTTATACTGGGCTTGTGGTTGTCCTCTGCCCCTTGGGCATCTGTATTTACCCCTCTGTGGTCTGTCAGTGGCTGGAAAGGACCAATTTTTTGTTGACCAGTTTCTGCTGAAGCGAGGGGGTTGTACTTGTAGGAAATCTTTGACTGTCTGCATAGATTTTGCCTTATCTTCCATTTTCTTTAAAACTTCTTCTGCTTTAACTCCAAAAAGAACATCCTGCTGTAAGGGAGCATCTAGTAGTTTTGCTTTAACATGATCAGGCAGAGTTTGTTCCTTTAACCAAGCATGCCTACGTATAACAGACCCAGTGACAGCTGCTCTGCAGGAGGCCTCCAAAGAATCAAACCCACATTTTAAGGTATGTTTGCCCACCTGCTCAGTGGCGTGCAACAGATCCTGTACTACTTTCAATTCAGATTGTTGAGGGAGAGTGGTTATTCTTTGCTTTAACTGAGAGATTAGAAATTGCTGATACTTAAGCATATGAAATTGACAATTCAGTGCCCTCATAGCTAGTGTGGCTGAGGTGTAAACCTTTTTCCCCCACCTGTCTAGTGCTCTGGAATCCCTCTCAGAAGGTACTGGGTTTTTAGCCATAGAAGCCTTAGCCCCCTTGGGACCCTGGGAGATGGTCTCTGGGTCAGCTACTGGGCTTTTGTAAAGAAATTTGTGGGAATCAGGCACTGTAGTATCTGTCAGGCTTAGCTGGAGCAGAAGGTAGAGAGTCTGGGTTGAAACTGGATTCTAAATAGACATCATCCACAATGTCCAAAACTGGTGGGATGGCAAGTGGTCTATGTTGGGGGAGTAAAAGAAACTCTCTGAGCCTTTTCTTTGAATCAGAGTAGTCTTGACCTTCCCAGTGAAAATGTTCCGTCATAGTGTGTAAAGTTTCCCCAAAGGAGTAGTCTGCAGGAGGAGAAGCTGAGGGAATAGAGTCCTCAGCATCAGAATCTTCATAAGGAGAGAAGGAATAGTCTTGGTCCTCAGAGGAGTCTGAAGAAATGGACATTTGCTCAGAGGAAGCATAATCTTCCTCTTGTCTAGGCCTTTTGTCAGGTGGGGGCTGTGAACCCCTGATTAAAGAAATCAAATCTTCAGCCATTTTGAGCATCTGTTTCTTAGGGCCTTGAACAGGAGACTGAAGTGCAGTCCTTTAAGATTTAGAAGGAGTCTTCGACTTAGAAAACGTTTTAATGGTGAGTCTCGTCGGTCTGAAAATGCCTTCAGAAACCGATGGCGTTTCTGTAGCACCGACGTCTTTTGAAGCAAAGTCGTCGGAAGGGCCTGAAGTAAAAGGCTGCGTCGGCCTTGTACATTCCGTCAAAATTTCCGTAGCAGTCTCGGGTTCCAGATCTGCAGTAGTCAGGGGCTGCGTCAGAGCCTCACTGAGGACTGGAGAACCGGAGACCGGATCAGCCGAGGCCTCGGAATCTGGCTTAGGCCTGGGCTGTCTGTCCTTATCCCTGCGTTTTTTGTGCACGCCGGTAGTCGGTTGCTCCGACGGCATGGTGTAGTTAAATTTCCTACCGAAGTAGTGTCGTGCGAAATCAAAGCGTCTTTTAATAGTACGCTTATTAAACCTAGCACAAAACCGACAAGAAGTGATGTCGTGGTCTGGGCCTAGGCAAGGCATGCAATAAGAATGAAAATCCTTATGAGGTATTTGCTTCCCACAAGAAATACAATTGTTAACTTTTTCTGACATCGGTCTGAGGCAAGAAAAGTTTCCCCAACGGGGTACTTAGCTTTATGGAAGACTTTGGTCTGAAATTCGAATTTGAAAATCTCAGGAGTCGGCCGACCGGCACTTGTGAACTGCTTCTGCTTCGGGCACCGCGCGACAAAAAAGACTGAAGAAAATGGCGTTGGTTGCAATATATATACCCCTGGTGCACTGACGTCAGGGAAGAGGCGACAGCAACTGACGCCGGACCAAGACTTTGGAATTCCGACCAACTGCGGGACCACCTGACGACAGGATAACCCAAGTGTGATGACTGCAGCAGGATAACACGATGAACATCATTTCCTTCATCTACAAGCAAATACACCACATAGGTTGTATAGGATAGAGAAGTGCAGATAAACCCCAGCAAAAGAAAGGGGGACGGTGGGAGTGTAACCTGGACTGCAACAGTGAATACACTAACATCTACATTTATGGTAGGTACACAACTGTACTATGTTCATCGTGTTTCACTGTTGCAGTCATTACTCTTGGGTTGAATCCCAAAGCTGAGGATGGGTGGCTGGGCTAAATAGGATTAGGAGAGGCTATAAGGCCCTGCAGAACTGCAGTGGCAAAGCCTGCTCTGGATTTCGAGTAAAGAGGTAAGTGGTAGTGCTTTGTAAAGGTGTGCACTGAACTCCAAGTTGCTGCCTCTAAGAAGTCTTTGGTTGGTACTCCTCTGAGGAAGGCTGCTGAAGTGGCTGCTGCTCTGGTAGAATGAGGCCTAATACCCTTAGGCACTGATTTGCCATGCTGTGAGTAGCAGAAACGAATGCAATGACCTACCATTTAGAAATAGTCTGTTTTGAGATAGCCTTTCCTTGTGATCCTGCAGCATATGCCACTAAAAGTTGCTCAGTCTTTCTGAAAGCTTAGTTCTGTCCAAGTAGAAGCGTAGCTGTCTGTGTATGTCCAAAGAGTGCAGAATTTTCTCACCCTTGTTCTGTGGGTTTGGATAAAAGGTAGGCAAGTGAATGGTTTGGTTGAGGGCCACACTGGACACCACCTTAGGCATAAATGCAGGATTTGTTCTCAGAGAAACCCTGCCTGGATGAAAAATGATAAAAGGTTCCACAGCCATGAGTGCTTGTAACTCCGAGACTCGTCTTGCAGAGGTTATTGCTAGGAGCAGAGCTGTTTTCCAGGATAAGAATTTTATATCAGCTGTTGAGGCTGGCTCAAAAGGAGTCAGTGTGAGTTTTTCCAAGACATAGTTGAGGTCCCATGCAGGTATTGGTGCTCTCCTTGGAGGCCTGATGTTTTTGGCCCCTCTGAGGTACTGCCTTATTAAAGAATGAGAAAAAATAGGCGTTTCTGTATTGTAATGGGCTGAAATGGCAGAGGCATGAATCTTAATTGATGAAAATGAAAGGCCTTTGTCCAGCATCTCAGTTAAGTATTGTACAATCTGAGGAATATTTGGTACACACGTGTCAATGCCTTGGCTCCTGGTTCCAAGCACAGAATCTCTTCCATTTTTCTGACTAAGATTTTCTGGTACTGGGCCTCCTGGCCTCCAGGATAACATCCACAACAGCTTTTGAAAGAGAAGTGTTCTGAATAGCTACATTATCCGCTGATGCTGCCAGATTTAGGGTCCTGAGTTGGCTGTGCAGGATTTGATTGTTTTGTTGGGTCAGTAAGCGAGAAGTTTGAGGCAATGTCCATGCTGGACCATGAAAAAAGTTCTTTAGGACTGGATACCAGTGCTGGCGTGGCCAGTCTGGAGCAATCGGTATCATTTTTGGCTTCTCTTGTCTGACCTTTAGGAGTACCCTGGGAAGGAGAGGCAGTGGAGGAAAGGCATATACTGTTAGATTTTTCCAGCTGAAGGATAGGGCATCCACTTTCCATGCTTGTTTGTGATAAATCCTTGTGCAAAATCTCTGTAATTGGCAGTTGTGAGGGGAGGCAAATAGATCTATGTCTGGGCATCCCCATTTCCTTGTTATCATGCTGAAGACTTGAGGATCCAGTTTCCATTCGTGGGGATCCATGAGGTTTCTGCTTAGTTCGTCTGCCAGAGTGTTTATTTTTCCTGGCAGGAATTGTGCTTGCAGGTGAACTTGGTAAGTCAATGCTGGTTCCCACAAAGTCATTGCTTGTCTGCAGAGGGGGTAGGAATGTGTGCCCCCCTGCTTGTTTATGTACCACATGACTGTAATATTGTCCGTCTTTATCAGTAGTTGTCCTGGATGAAGCAGATCCTTGAAAGCTGTCAGGGCATTCTGAACAGCTAGCATCTCTTTTTGATTGATATGAAGATGCATCTGGTTTGCGGGCCATGTGCCCTGAATACATTTTCCTGCCATGTGGGCCCCCCAGGCATAATCTGATGCATATGTTGTGAGTGTCTGTCTGGCTGTGTGTAGAGTGAATGGCAGACCCTTGTTGTGGTGACAGGCCTGTGCCCACCATCAAAACTCCTGTTGCAGGCAGGGAATGAGGATAATTATGTTTCCAGGCTGTGGCAATGCTGTGTCCAAACACTTTTTAGATACCATTGTAGTTTCTTCATATGCAGTCTGGCATATGGAATTAGCAGAATGCAGGATGTCATGAAGCCCAAGACCTGCAGGATTTTCCTTGCAGATAACTGGGTCTTTGTTGCCAACTTTTTGAAGTATGAAGTCAGTTGCCTTTGTTTGTCTGGCGTGAGATAAGCCATCTGGGCAGTTATATTTAAGCTTGCACCCAGGAATATTATCTCTCGAGAGGGTACGAGTTTTGATGTCTTTTCGTTTACTGTGTACCCTAGGCAAATTAGTAATCTTTTTACAAACGCCAGATGCTTTAGAAGAATGTCTTTGTTCTCTGCTTGAATAAGACAGTCGTCCAAGTAAGGATATATTTGAATTCATCTTTGTCTGCAAAATGCAATTACTGGTGGCTGGCATTTTGTGAAGACCCTGGGCGCAGTAGATAAGCCAAAGGGCAGTGCAGAGAATTGGTAGTGCATTGAGCCAGCTATGAATCTGAGGTATCTTCTGCAAGATTGTCTAATTGGAACATGCAGGTATGCCTCTTTTAGGTCCAAAATTATGAGCCAAGCCTTCTTGCCCAGCATGGGCAGTAGCTGCTGCAGAGTTATGAATTTTGGAACATCCAGAAAAGTGTTTAGTATAGACAGGTCCAGTATCGGTCTCCAGGCTTTGTCCTTTCTGGGCACCAAGAAAAGTCTCGAGTAAAAACCTTGTCCCTGCTCTTGCTGTGGTACTTGTTGAATAGCCCTCATGTCCATGAGGGATGCAATTTGTTTTTGCGCCTCTGCCCATTGATTGTGTGGCAGGTCTGGCATACCTTTTGCCCTTGGCAGGGTGTGAAAGTAGAACCTGTAGCCCTGGGACACTATGTTCAAGACCCATTTGTCCTGGGTAATCATTTGCCAATTTGGAGAAAAAAGTGCTAGTTTTCCCCCCAAGGGAACTTCCAAAAGATAAGTGCTTGGATCTGGCAGAGGAACATCATTGGGACTGTTTCCTGTATGGTTGTGATTTGTCTTCTCCGCTTTTGGAGGTAGGAGCACCCCATTGTTTAGGCCTGTATGAGCCTTGGGGCTGAGATCTGCCTCTGGGACGTCTGTATCTGCCTCTTTGTGGCCTGTCTGACACTGGAAAGGACCAATTCTTTGAAGGCAAGTTCCTGCTAAATCTGGGTGGCTGTACCTGTAGGAAATCCTTAACCGTCTGCATGAATTTTGCTTTATCCTCCATTTTCTTCAACACCTCTTCTGCCTTAGCAGCAAACAAAGTATCATGTTGTAATGGAGCATCTAATAATTTTGCTTTAACAAGATCAGGCAGATTCTGTTCCTTTAGCCAAGCATGCCTTCTAATGACAGAACCTGTAACAGCGGCCCTGCGTGAATTATAACCACATTTCAAAGTATGCTTTCCCACTTGTTCAGCTGCATGCAATAGATCCTGCATTTCCTTGATCTCAGAACATTCAGAATTTGTCAACAGTCTTTGTTTAAGCAGTGACATTATGTATTGCTGATATTTAAGCATATGAAACTGACGATAAACTTTTTTCCCCCATCTGTCCAGTGCCCTAGAATCCCTATCAGGGGGGACAGGGTTTTTTTGCAGTGGAAGCCTTGACCCCTTTGGGACCCTGAGATATAGTTTCTGGGTCAGCAGCGGAGTTTTTATATAGAAATTTATGAGAGTCTGGGACCCTGTAGTATCTGTCTGGCTTAGCAGGTGCAGGGGGTAAAGAGTCAGGAGACAGGCCGGACTCTGAAAATACATCATCTACAATGTCAAGAACAGGTGGAATAGCAAGAGGTCTGTGCTGAGGAAGTAGAAGAAAGTCTCTCAGCCTTTTCTTAGATTCTGAGTAATCTTGGCTCTCCCAGTGAAAATGCTCCCTCATGGTATGCAGAGTTCCCCAAAAGAATAATCCTCAGGAAGAGAGGCTGAAGGAATGGATTCTTCAGCATCAGAATCTTCGTAGAGAGAAAAAGAGTATCCCTGTTCAGAAGAGGAATCAGAGGAAATTGAAACCTGATCAGAAGAATCATATTCTGTCTCTTGCCTAGGCCTCTTATCAGGAGGATAGGAACCCCTGATCAGAGTAATTAGGTCTTCGGCCATTTTAAGCATCTGTTTTTTAGGCATGGAAGTCTGAGTAGAAGAATGCTGTACTTGTTTCTTTGTCTTTAGAGCTGCTTTAGTTTTTGTCTTTGAAGCTGAAGATAGCTTAACATATAACTGTATAGGTCTGAAGACACCCTTAGAAGCCGATGCCTGCTCAGCGGCTCCAGACCAATCTGAGGGAATGATTTCTGAGTGTCCAATACCTTGAGTATCCAGAGGCCCAGTCGGCTCCACGTGGGAGTCTGAAGCGGCCTGTGGCTCTGAGGTAGCGGGCGTCAGGGGCTGCGAAAGCACCTCACTGAGAACCGGCGACTGGCCTAGCGGAAGCCTCGTCGTCGGTTTTGGACCTCGGATGCCTATCCTTTTCCTTGTCCTTGCGTTTTTTGTAAACTCCGGTTGTCGGCGGTTCCGATGGCATTATATAGTTAAATCTTCGGCCAAAATAATGAAATGCAAAATTGAACCGACGCTTAATATTGCGTTGGTTAAATCTAGCACAAAACCGACAGCTAGCAACGTCGTGGTCAGGGCCTAGGTAAGGAATACAGTAAGAATGAAAATCCTTATGCGGTATTTGCTTCCCACAAGAAATACAATTATTAACTTTTTCTGACATCGGTCTGGAGCAAGAAAAAGGTTTCCCCAACAGGGTACTTAGCTTTAATGAAGACTTCGGTTCTGAAATTCGGATTTGAAAATCTCAGGAGTTGGCCAACCGGCACTTGCGAACTGCTTTTGCTTCGGGCACCGCGTGGCAAGAAAGACTGAAGCAAATGGCGTCGGCTGCATCTTTTATACCCCTGGCGCACTGACGTGAGGGAAGAGGCAACAGCAACCGACGCCGAACCAGGACTTTGGAATTCAGGCCGACTGCGGGTAGCCTGCCAGCAGGATAACTCAAGAGTAATGACTGCAACAGTGAAACATGATGAACATCCTAAGCTGTCCGTGCACATACAAGGAGTGCAGTATCCTTTCTCCTTTATTCTGAGGATTAGGAAAAAAGGTTAGTAAATGGATGGATTAGTTTAAAGCCACACTGGATACCACCTTGGGCATAAATGATGGGTTAGTCGTGAGGGAAACCCTGTCCGCATGGAAGATAATGAAGGGTTCCTGAGCCATAAGGGCCTGCAACTCCGACACTCTTCTTGCCGAAGTGATGGCTAGAAGTAGGGCTGTTTTCCAAGAGAGGAATTTTAACTCTGCTGTAGCAGCAGGCTCAAAAGGGAGAAGCGTAAGCTTCTCTAGTACAAAGTTAAAGTCCCAGGCAGGAGTGGGAGCTCTCCTCGGGGGTCTTAGATTGTTAGCTCTTCTCAGGAACTGTTTGACCAGAGGGTGAGAGAAGAGGGGTGGCACACTATTGTAATGAGCTGAGATGGCAGAGGCATGAATCTTAATGGATGAGAAGGATAGGCCTTTGTGGAGCAGCTCTGCTAGATAATCTAGGATTTGAGGTAAGGTGGGCACAGCTGTGTCCTTTCCCTGAGACTGGTTCCAAGAACAGTATCTTTTCGACTTTTCTGAATAGGATTTCCTAGTACTAGGCCTCCTGCCTCAAGGATGACATTCAGCACCTGTTTGCTGAGGGTTGCTGGTAATGTATTCAGGGAATAGCCAGGCTGCTAGGTTCAAGGTTTAAAGCTGAGGATGTAAAATGTGGCCCTCCTGCTGGGACGGCAGAGAGGGGATCTGATGCAGGTGTCAGGGTGGCACTGTTGTCAGACTGCGTAAAAGTGGGTACCAGTGCTGGTGTGGCCAGTCTGGTGCAATAAGGATTGTCCTTGGCCTGTCCTGTTTGATCTTGAGTAGTACTTTCGAAAGGAGGGGCAGAGGGAGAAAGGCATAGATTGAGAGGTTTTCCCATGTAAAGGATAGGGCATCCACTTTCCATGCTTGGCTGTGGGGAGTTCTGGTGCAAAATTTGCTCAATTGATGGTTCTGGGGGGAAGCAAAGAGGTCCACCTCTGGTGTCCCCCAACCTGTGGATTAGAAGCTTGAATGAATTGGGTTCAAGTTTCCACTCGTGCAGGTCTATTAGATTTCTGCTTAAATAGTCTGCCAGTGAATTTTGTTTGCCTGGCAGGAATTGAGCTTGCAGGTGCACTTGGTTGCTCAAGGCTGTGTTCCACAGCCAAGGCTAACCTGCAGAGTGGTAGGAATGAGTTCACCCTGCTTGTTTATGTACCACATGACTGTGGTACTGTCTGTCTTTATCAAGAGTTGTCCTGGAAAGATAAGGTATTTGAAGGCTGTCAGAGCATTCTGTACAACTAACATTTCTTTTTGATTGATATGCAGGTGCACTTGCCCTGGGCTCCATTTGCCTTGAATGCATTTGCCTGTCATGTGAGCCCCCCATGCATAGCCTGATGCATCGATTGTCAGGGTTTGGGCGGCGGGGGAGTTGAGTGAAAGGGAGTCCCTTGTTGTGGTTGCAGGCCTCTGCCCACCAAGGGAACTCTCTCCTTAGGAAAAGAATGATCAGAATCACTGCTTCCAGGTCCTGAGAATGTTGACTCCAGAGATTTTTTATGTACCACTGAAGTTTCCTCATATGCAGTCTTGCATATGGAATTAGGAGAATACATGAGGCCATGAACCCTAGGGCTCGCAGTATTTTTCTTGCAGAGAGCCGAGTTTGGACGGCCAGTAGTTTGAAGTACTTTGTCAAATAAACCTGCTTTTCTGGAGTGAGGAATGCCATCTGGGAAGTTGTGTTCAAGCTTGCTCCCAGGAATACAATTTTTTGCTCCCAGGAATACAATTTTTTGGCTGGGTACCAGATGCGATTTGCTTTCGTTGATGGTATACCCCACAGAAGTTGGGAGTCTCTTTACAAATGTCAGGTGCTGAAGCAGCAATTCCTGACTGTCCACCTGAATCAGGCAATCGTGCAAGTATGGGCAAATTTGAATGTTTCTCTGCCTGCAGTATGCAATGGCTGGAGCCAGGCACACTTTGAATACCCTGGGCGCAGTAGATAAGCCAAAGGGAAGTGCAGAGAAAGTACAGTTTTGTACCTACCATAAATGTAGATGTTAGAGTGCTAATACAGCTGCAGTCATAACAGATGGGTTATCCTGCCGTCAGGCGGGTCCTCGGTCAGCCGAATTCCAAAGTCTAGGTCCGGCGTCGGATGTCGTCGCTTCTTCCCTGACGTCAGTGTGGCAGGGGTATAAAAGAACCAGCCGACGCCATTTTCTTCAGTTTTTCTTGCCCCAGATGTCAGGTGCCCCCAGAAGGAAGGCAAAACATAAATTTATGTAATAATGCAATGCAATATAATCAAAAACAGTAGTTGCAAGCAAATACACCATAAAATAATACCCCAATCAGGTTGTATGAGCAGGTGTTAGCCATTAGGCCTGTCCCAAGAGGGGAAGGAGGGAGGGAAACCTGGACTGCAGCTGTATTAGCACTCGAACATCTATATTTATGGTAGGTACAAAACTGTACTATGTGTACAAAACTGTACTATGTTCATCGTGCTTACAGCTGCAGTCATAACAGATGGGTAGAATCCCAAAGCTAAAGAAAAAAGGGTGGTAGGCACTAAGTGGCACTAGGAGGAGCAAGGATGCCCTGCAAGACTGCAGTGGCAAAGCCCGCTCTAGATTTGGAGTATAATGGTAGGTGATAGTGCTTGGAGAAAGTATGTACAGAACTCCAAGTGGCTGCTTCCAAAATATCCTTGGTAAGAACCCCCCTGAGGAAAGCTGCAGAGGTAGCTGTGGCCCTTGTGGAGTGAGATCTGATGCCTGCAGGTACAGTTTTACCATGAAAAGAATAACAAAAGCGTATGCAGTGGGCTATCCATTTTGAGATTGTCTGTTTGGAAATAGCCTTCCCTTGAGCACCTGTAGCATAGGACACAAAGAGTTGCTCTGATTTTCTGAATGGCTTTGTTCTGTCCAAATAATAACGAAGCTGTCTGTGAATGTCCAAGGAATGTAGTAGTCTCTCCCCTTTGTTTTGTGGATTAGGGTAAAAGGTAGGTAAGTGGATAGCCTGATTCAAGGCTACCCTGGATACTACCTTTGGCATAAAGGAAGGGTTGGTTCGTAAGGAAACTCTGTCCTGATGGAAAACGATGAAAGGCTGCACAGCCATAAGGGCTTGTAGTTCCAAAAACCCTGCGTGCTGAGGTGATAGCCAGAAGGAAGGCTGTTTTCCATGACAAATATTGCAGTTCTGTTGAAGCAGCTGGCTCAAATGGAGGTAGGCTCAGTTTTTCAAGAATGAAATTGAGGTCCCAAGCAGGTACCGGTTGTTTCCTTGGGGGTTTTATATTCTTAGCCCCTCTGAGGAACTGTCTTAAGAGAGGGGGTGAGAGAATAAAGGAGGATCAGTGTTGTATTGAGCAGAAATGGCTGAGGCATGGATTTTGATGGAGGAGAATGAAAGTCCACTGCTTAGCATCTCAGCTAGGTACTGTAATATTTGAGGTAAATTCAGTATTCCAGGATTCTGACCCTTTTTCTAATTCCAGGCACAAAACTGTTTCCATTTTGCGGAGTAGGCTTTTCTAGTAGAAGGCCTTCTGGCCTCCAAAATGACATCCTGCACCTCCTTGGAGAGTAGGGTCTGTTGTGAATTTAAGGAATCCTCCATGCGGCTAGATTGAGTGTTTTCAGCTGACTGTGAAGAGTTTTGAAGTTGTGCTGGGTCAACAGAAGAGGCATTGGAGGCAGGATCCATGATGGGGAATGCGTCAGGCTCCTCAGGAGTGGGTACCAGTGTTGTCTTGGCCAGTCTGGAGCAATGAGAATCGTCTTTGGTCTGTCTGCTCTGGCTTTTAATAGTACTTTGGGCAGCAAAGGAAGAGGTGGAAAGGCATAAACTGTCATTGTTGTCCAACTGAAAGAGTGCGTCCACTTTCCAGGCCTGTGGATGATAGGTCCTTGAGCAGAATTTTGTCAATTGGTAATTTCTGTGGGTAGCAAAGAGATCTATGTCTGGCCTTCCCCATGCTTGAATTATCTTTATAAAAACTTGAGGATGCAACTTCCATTCATGTGGATCTGTCATATTTCTGCTTAGGTTGTCTGCCAGTGTGTTTTCCTTGCCTGGCAGGAATTGTGCTTGAAGTTGGATTTGTAATTCCAGAGCCATGTTCCAAAGAGACATGGCTAGCCTGCACAGGGGATATGAATGGGTTCCTCCCTGTTTGTTTATGTACCACATCACTGTGGTGTTGTCTGTCCTTATCAATAGCTGGCCTGGATGCAGTAGGTCTTTGAAAGCCATAATAGCATTTTTTACTGCTAGCATTTCCTTTTGATTGATGTGTAGGTGCATTTCTTTTTGGGACCATTTGCCCTGAATGCACTGATCTGTCATGTGCACCCCCCAGGCATAGTCCGAGGCATCTGTTGTGTTGATTTGCTTGAGGCAAGCAGAATGGGAGACCTATGTTTCTTTGGCATGCTTGAGCCCACCACAGAAATTCCTTTTGGAGGCATGGAATCAGTGGTATAATTGTTTCCAAACTGTGGCTGTGTTGAGACCATAAGTTTTTCAGGTACCATTGAAGTTTCCTCATATGCAGCTTTGCACATGGGATTAGCAGGATGCAAGATGCCATGAATCCCAGAGCCTGCAGGATTTTCCTTGCAGTCAGCCTGGTGAAGGTTGCCAGTTTTCTGAAGTATTGAGTTAGTTGCCCTTGTTTTCTGGCGTGAGGTAGGCCATCTGGGTGTTTGTATTCAAGCTGGCACCCAGGAAGATTATTGTTTGAGAGGGTATTAGCCTTGATTTCTTTTTGTTGACTGTGTATCCCAGAGAGTTCAACAACTTTATTACAAAGGCCAGGTGTTTCAGAAGTATGTGTTTGCTGTCCGCTTGGATCAGGCAGTCGTCCAAATATGGGTATATTTGTATCCCTTGAAGTCTGCAGAAGGCAATTACTGATGCCAGGCATTTCGTGAACACTCTGGGCGCAGGAGATAAGCCAAAGGGCAATGTAGAGAATTGATAATGGGTTGAACCTGCAAGAAATCTGAGGTATCTTCTGCAATCTTGTCTGATAGGGACATGCAGGTATGCCTCCTTGAAGTCCAATGTTACCAGCCAAGACTCCTTGCCCAGCATGGGAAGAAGCTGCTGTAATGTGAGCATCTTGAATTTTGGTACGAGTAAATATGTGTTTAGGATGGATAGGTCCAAAATAGGTCTCCAATCTTTGTCCTTCCTTGGTAGCAGGAATAGTCTGGAATAAAAACCTTGACCCTGTTCTTGTGCAGGTACCTCTTGAATAGCTTTCATGTCCATGTTAGCTGAAATTTGTTTTTGTGCCTCTGCCCTTTGATTTTGTGGCAGGTTTGGCATGCCTCTCATTTTTGGAAGGGTGTGAAAGTGGAATCTGTAGCCTCTGTCTATAATGTCCAGGATCCATTTGTCTTTTGTGATAATATGCCAATTTTTTGAAAATAATGCCAGTTTTCCGCCTAAAGGTGCTGCCATTAGAGCTTTGCTTGGCATCCAAAGGGGAAAGTCATTGGTTCTGCTTTCTGAATGGCTGTGATCTATCCTCTCCACCTCTTTGTGTAGGTGCTTGCCATTGTCTGCCTCTAAATGATCCTTGAGATTGCCCTCTACCCCTCGGGCGCCTGTATCTACCTCTTTGAGGTCTGTCCCTGGCTGGAAAGGGCCAATTTTTTGAAGGCCAATTTCTACTGAAATGTGGAGGTTGTACCTGTAGGAAATCTTTCACTATTTGCATTGATTTTGCCTTTTCCTCCATTTTCTTTAATACCTCCTCAGCTTTAACACCAAACAATACATCTTTTTGAAGAGGTGCATCTAGTAATTTAGCTTTGACATGATCTGGTAAGGTTTGCTCTTTGAGCCAAGCATGTCTACGTATGACTGATCCTGTAACAGCAGCTCTACATGAGGCCTCTAAAGCATCAAAACCACATTGTAAGGTATGTTTACCCACTTGTTCTGCACTATGCAACAAATCCTGCAACTCCTTCATGTCTGGTTGTTCAAGTTGTGACATTTTGCTTTTCAACTGAGATAACAAAAACTGTTGATACTTTAACATATGGAACTGACAATTTAATGCCCTCATGGTTAAAGTGGCCGAGGTGTATACCTTTTCCCCCCACCTTTCTAAGCTCTGGAATCTCTCTCTCAAGGTAATGAATTTTTGGCAGTGGAGGCCTTAATTCCCTTGGGACCCTGTGAAATAGTTTCTGGGTCAGCCGCATGGCTTTTGTATAGGAATTGATGTGAATCAGGAACCCGGTAATACCTGTCAGGCTTGACTGGAGCTGGAGGTAAAGAATCTGGGTTAAGGATGGCCTCTGAATACACATCATCTAGTATGTCTAAGACAGGAGGGATAGCCAGAGGCCTGTGCTGAGGGAGCAAGAGGAAATCCCTGAGCCTTTTCTTGGAGTCTGAGTAATCTTGGCCTTCCCAATGGAAGTGTTCCCTCAAGGTATGTAAGGTTTCCCCAAAAGAATAGTCTTCAGGGGGGGAGACAGAGGGAATGGACTCCTCTGCATCAGAATCTTCAAAAGGGGAGTATGAATGTTCCTGGTCTTCAGAATGTTCTGAAGTAATGGAGGCCTGGTCCGAGGAAGGGTATTCTTCCTCCACTCTGGGCCTTTTGTCCGAGGGGGGTTGAGAACCCCTGATAAGAGTAATCAAATCCTCAGCCATTTTGAGCATCTGTTTTTTAGGCATGAGGCCTTGAGAGGGGCCCTGTGGAGCTTGTCTTTTAGTATGCATGGCTGCTTTAGATTTAGAGAAAGCCTTAATGGAAAAAGAAGAAGGCCTGAAGACACCTTGAGAGGTGGCAGGCCTGTCTAAACTCTGAGTTTCCCCACCAAGAGTGGCGTCGGTATCTGTAATCGGGGTGTGGGCAGAGGAGCCTGCGACCTCAGGCACAGAAGACACCGCTAAAGAAGTGTCATCGGTAGTCAGGGGCTGCGTAGACGCCTCACTGAGAACCGGAGCACCTGTAGTCGGCTTTAGCGTGGTGTTGGTAGAAGTCGCGGACCTCGTATGTCGGTCCTTATCTTTGCTTCTTTTACTCAAAACTGGAATCGGAGTATCCGACGACATAATGTAATTAAATTTTTTGCCAAAATAGTGTTGGGCGAACTCCGCCCGACGCTTAATAGTGCGTTTGTTGAATCTAGCACAAAAACGACAGGCCGAGATGTCTTGGTCTGGGCCTAAGCAAGGAATGCAGAAGGAATGGAAATCCTTATGTGGTATTTGCTTCCCACATGAAATGCAATTATTAACTTTGTCTGACATCGGTCTGAGGCAAGAAAAGTTTCCCCAACGGGGTACTTATTCAAGAAGACTTCGGTTGAAAAATATTCGTAATCTCAGGAGCTGGCCGACCGGCACTTGCGAACTGCTTCTGCTTCGGGCACCGCGCGGCAAGAAAGACTGAAGAAAATGGCGTTGGCTGGTTCTTTTATACCCCTGCCGCACTGACGTCAGGGAAGAAGCGACGACATCCGATGCCGGACCTAAACTTTGGAATTCGGCCAACCGAGGACCCGCCTGACGGCAGGATAATCCATCTGTTATGACTGCAGCTGTATGCACGATGAACATCTGATAGTGCATAGAGCCTGCCCTGAAACGTAGATATTTCCTGCAAGATTTCCTTATGGTGATGTGCAGGTAAGCTTCTTTTAAGTCTAGGGTGACCAGCCAGGAGTCCGTGGCTAGTATAGGCAGCAGCTGTTGGAGTGTAAGCATTTTGAACTTTGGTACCACCAGGAAGGTGTTGAGAATTGACAGATCCAGGATAAGGCGCCACGAGTTTTCTTTTCTGGGCAAACTCTGTCCCCTTTGCTCTGCTGGAACAGGTTGAATAGCCCTGATACTGAGAAGAGAAAGTACTTGCTTTTGGGCCTCTGTCCACTGCTTTGGGGGAAGGTCTGGCAATCCGCTTGGGGTTGGCAGTCAATGGAAGCAGAATCTCTATCACTGGGATACAATGTTTAAGAATTAACGGTCCTGGGTAATGTATTCCCAGTTTTTTTGCATGCAGGGTAAGTTTAACTCCTAGGAGTGCAAGTACTAAGGCATGGCTGGGAAGGATGCAGGAGAAATCATTGTGAACGTTTTCCATAGGGGGTGGCTTACCACTCCCTGTTTTTGAGGTGGGAGCACTCCATTGTTTAGATCTGTGCATACCCTGAGACTGTAGTCTTTGTGGTCTGTTGCCCCTGGGTTTGGACTGAGATGGCCTGGGAAGGACTGGAAAGGACCAGTTCTTCGAAGGCCAATGCCTACTGAATCTAGGTGGCTGTACTTGTAAGAAATCTTTAACAGTTTGCATGGATTTAGCTTCTTCCTCCATCTTTTTAAGAACTTCTGCTTTTGTGCCAAACATTCTTGATTTAATGGAGCATCTAGTAATTTTGCTTTGACATGGTCTGACAGTATTTGTTCCTTCAGCCAAGCATGCCTTCTCAGAACAGACCCAGTGACAGCAGCCCTGCAAGATGCTTCTAAGGCATCAAAACCACACTGCAAGGTATGTTTACCAACTTGGTTAGCAGAATGCATTAACTCTTGTAACTCTTTATTTTCTGCACAATCATGCATCAACAACATTTTTTGTTTAATAAGTTCCATAATATGCTGCTGGTACTTCAACATGTGAAACTGGCAATTTAAAGCCCTGATGGCAAGAGTTGGACAAGCATATACCTTCTTACCCCATCTGTCTAAAGCCCTAGAATCCCTGTCCGAAGGGGTAGGGTTTTTGGCTGTAGTAGCCTTAATACCTTTAGGTCCCTGGGAAATGGTCTCTGGATCGGCAGTAGGATTTTTAAAGAGAAATTTCTGAGAGTCAGGTACTCTGTAGTACCTGTCAGGCTTTCTAGGAGCTGGAGGTAAAGTATCTGGGGTAATACTTGATTCCATGAAGACATCATCTACAATATCCAGGACAGGGGGGTACAGCTAGAGGCCTGTGCTGAGGCAAGTCTAAAAATTCCTTGAGTCTCTTTTTTGACTGAGGGTAGTTCTGGCATTCCCAGCGGAAAAGCTCCGTTAGGATATGCAAGGTTTCACCAAAAGAAAAGTCCTCTGGAGGGGAGGCAGAGGGAATGGAATCCTCTGCAACTGAATCCTCATAGGTGGATAAGGGTATGTCCTGGTAATCAGAGGGGTCACAGTCATCGGACTCATGGTCTGTAGAATCAAAAGGAAAATCAATTCTTTGTCTTTCAGAAGGGGAAGGCTGGCTTCCCCTAATTAAAGTAATAAGGTCTTCTGCCATTCTAAGCATTTGTTTCTGAGGCATGGGAGCTTGAGAATGTACTTTGGTCGTTGGTTTCCTAGGCATAGTGCGAACTCTGGGCCTTAGAAATTCAGTAGTTTTAGTCAAAAATGAAGTAGTTGGTTTAATATGAACATCGGAAGGCCTGAATACACTGTCAGAAGCTGGTGCCTGCTCATCGGCTCCAGACCCATCCAAGGTAGAGACATCCGCAGGTTCCATAGTCGAAGAAGCATCTCGCGGCATACAGGACTCCGAATGGGTCTCAGTAGAGGCCTGTGAATCTGTAGAAGCGGGTATCAGGGACTGCGAAAGTGCCTCATTGAGTACCGGCAGACTGGCGACTAGCTTAACAGAAGTGTCGTTGGCAGTTTTGGACCTATGGAGTCTGTCGCTGTCTTTATCCTTACGTTTTGTCCGAAGATCGGTAGTCGGACGGCTTAACGAAGCCATTTTGGAATACAGAGAACAAGAATGAAAGAGTTTAGCCACAAAGATAGCCAGACGACAAATTGTTCGGGTGTTGAACAAGGCACAAAACCGACAGTGAGGAACGTCGTGGTCTGGGCCTAAACAGGTGACGCAGTAAGATTGAAAATCTCCGAGAGGTATTTGCTTTCCACAAGCAAGACAATCGTTAACTTTTTCTGACATCGGTTAGAGCAAGAAAAAAGGATCCCCAACGAGGTACTTAGCTTTAGAAGACTTCAGGTTTGAAACTCGAAAAAAGAAAATTTCAGGTAGCGGATGACCGGCACTTGCGAACAGCTTCTGCTTTGGGCTCCCACACAGCAAGAAAAGCTGATGTAATGGCGTCGGCTGCATGTTTTATGCCCCTGATGATCTGACATCATGAAAGAGGTGACAACATCCGACACAGAAATCCCAAGACTCTGGTATTCGGGCCGACTGAGGGCTACCTGCAGGCAGATAACCCAAGTGTGATAACTGCAACAGTGAAACATGAAGAACATCTAGAGGCACCTCCACAGAGAGGGGATCCAGATGGTGAGAGAGGCACCAGACAGAATATCTTTTAAATTTGGACATAAAGGATTTTCTGGTAGTGGGTTTCCTGGCCTCCTACAGAACCAGAAGCACATCCTCAGAAAAGAGGTGCCTAAATGAGATCAAAACCCTATCATCAAAATTGTCAGCTGAAGAGTGGACAGGTGAGGATAGACATGAGATCCCTTGTCATGTGCGAAAATATCCACCCGATGAGGTGTGGTAATCGTCCCTGTCCAATTGAGAATGAAGGGGGAACTGATGCTGTCTGGGCCAAAAGGAGGTCAACAGCAATATTTTGGGAGTGTCCTGCCTGATCTCGTAAAGAACTCATAAAGAACTCACGGTAACAGAGGAGGGGGGGGGGGGGAGTGTACAGAAACATTCTTTTCCAAGGAAAATACAAGACATCCACCTTCCAAGTCAGAGGACTTGGGACTCTGGAACAGAATAGAGGAAGTTGTCTATTCAGAGGGGAGACAAAAATCTATATCTGAGGAAATCCCCACCAATGGACAATATCCAGGAACACATCTCTGTGAATCATCCATTCGTGAGCTTGTGTTCTAGACCTGCTCAAAGAGTCAGACACTAAATTGTGCAATGAAGGAATGTAAACTGTGTGAGGAGTCACTTGATACTGAATAGCTAGATGCTAGACTTGAAGAGCTAGAATGGAAAGGAGATAGGACTGGTGATCCCATGACTGCTGACATAGCTCATCACTGTGGCATTGCTGGTGAAGACTGAGGGGTCTGGGATGAAAGAGGAAATGAAAAGCTTGCAGAGCCCTCATCTCTTTTATGTTACTATGATCCAACCCCTCTGATAAGGAGGCTAGAGACCCTGGACAATTAGGGGGGCACAAGAAGCTCTTCACCCCATGTCTTTTGAAGCATCTGTGAACAGTTACTGAGAAGGAAATGTTGCCTGAAAGGGAAACCCTGCAATGAGAGAGTTGATGAACCCATCACTGAAGCTCAAACTCGAGACAAAAAACAAGGAACAGGGAACTCTGGTGGGTGGCAATGTTGCAGCCACACCGATCTGAAGTACCACTGAAAATGTCCTCATATGGAGCATGGCAAGAGGGAGCATGAGAATCGTGGAAGCCATAAATCTCAGTACCCTGAGAAATTCCCTGGTCATGACAGCAGGAAGAGGGAGATAAGAATGGAAACAAGTTAGGGACAGAACCTTGGGGGCACGGAGAGATGTCAGCATGGGAATAGTATGAAGAATGCATCGGAGGAAAACATCTTCCTGGGAAGGCATCAGGACGGATTTCTGGAGGTTTATGTTGAATCCCAGACTGTAAAAAACACATGGTAAAAGAGAGATCCTGCAGAAGACTGCTAGGAGAAGGAGTTTGAATGAGCAGATAGTCTAGATAGGGAGAAAATCTGTAACCCCTAAAGCCTGGAAAAAAGCAGCGACAGGAGAAAGGCATTTGATGAGTACTCTTGGGGCAACAGAAAAGCCAAAGGGCAAAGCAGATAACTAAAAATACAAAGAAGAAATGTAAAAGTTTCCAGAACAGAGGGTGACTGGGGATGTGAAGTTATGTATTCTTGAGATCTAGAAAAAACAAAGTCGGGGGGGGGGGGCATGGTCTAAAGGGACAACATCGGAAAAGAAGAAATACTGAGAAAGGTGTTGAGCAGAGAAAGATCAAGAATTAGCCTCCATGTATCCTCCTTTCGAGGAACCAAAAACATTCTGGAGTAAAATTCCTTCCCCACCTGGGTGGGTGGAACAAGCCAATGCCTTGATCCAAAAGGGGTTGCAGAACTTCTGAAAAATGAAGAAACTGTTCTCAAGCAGTTTGAGAAATGCCTGAAAAGGAAGGACGTGATTTTAAAACCATGAAATATCCTTGATGGATAACTGACAGCAACTAAGAATCTGAGGTGATCCGGTGCCAATTTAGATGACAAACAAAGGGGGAGAGACAAGGGGACATGGCCAAGAGGGAGGGATGGCCAAAAGTCAAACAGAATCAGGCTTGCCCTTATAGGAAGGTTTCTAGGAAGGAGGAGTCTGAGTAGACTTAGCAGGAGGAACATGGCTAACACTTTCGTTACCTTTGGGGGGGGGGGGTGAGTCTGTCTATGAACAAAGGCAGACCTAGAAGGATAATTACTCTGGAATTTGGGAACAGGGGAGAGGAAAACATGTTTAAGTTTCTGCAAAGCCTTATGTTAATCCTTGAAGGACTTAAGTCAGCAGTAGCAGTCCCAAAATGACTTGTTATCCTGAGGTGGGCGGCCGTGGTTGTGCAGTGGCTAGCGATCCCTCCTCACAGCGATGGGGAAAAAGGGGTTGAAGATGAATGGGTGGATGGATGGATGGAGGTGCATTCAAAAGCTTGGCATTAATATTATCAGGTAAAGCCTGAAAAGGTAGCCAAGAATAATGCCTCATCAGTGAACAAAAAGCAGTCGCCCTGAAGAGGCATCAGCTACATTATAGCTGCATTTTATTGAATGATGGCCAACCTGTTAAGTGGACCCCAGCAGACAAAGGGTAGCAGCTTCCCATCAGAATCAGGAAGGTCAGACACCACCTTAGATACCTGGGAAAGGAGGGCCAAAACATAACTGGGTCATAGGAGTATGATAGTTAATGGCCCTAAAAGGCAGGGTGGCAGCAGAATAAATGTTTTTGCGCAATCTTTCCATGGCCCAATTATCCTTATCAGAATGAAGGAGTTTTGTAGTGGACAACAACTTAGAAGTCAGAAGAAATTGATACCACTCAAGAATCAGCAAAAGGGCATTTATACAGAAGCCTTGTAAGTCAAGTTTCTTTGATGCAGGAGGCTGAGAGTCAGAAGCTATACAGGCAGCAGACAAGGATGTCTAAAAGGGCAGCCAAAACAGGAGGGACAGATGATTGCCTGGGAGACTCCATTTATAGGAGCTCATCGTACCTCTTCTGAATGTCATAGAGCTGGAAAAAGTCCTACTTAAAATAATGGGTCTATATTAAAATCCCAAAAGGCCTTAACATCGAATGTATGTACATCGACACGTAAAGGTCGATGTACATAAACATCGAAACACGTAATTGGTGAAAATCACAACGCCAAACATATTACGTCAAGCAAGAGCACCTTACAGGTACATTCAAACTAACATAAAAAAATGAAATTAACTCACTTTTGCAGGGGGGCAAGCCCCCCTGTGCCCCCCACCCCCCCTACTTAAATATACCAACTCCGAGACCACACTACAGGTAGGGAAAAGGATACATTTCCTTATCCCCGTGATCATGCTGCTGGCTAAACAAACACGTTCAACGTTGTGATTTTCGCCGATTACGTGTTTCAATGTTTATGTACATCGACCTTTATGTGTCGATGTACATACATTTGATGTTAAGGCCTTTTGGGATTTTAATATAGACCCAATATCATCCATCACATCGGCAATAGTATTCACAAAGGACAACTGCTCCAAGGGGCAGTCTGGACTCTGGACCAGAATCTTCTCCGCTGAACCATAGTCTAGAGAGGAAGGAATCTGGAAAGAATAAGTCAAACATTCTTCTCCAGAATCCAAGTCCTTATCCAAGGACTGCAATTCCCTAGGCCTCTTAACAGGAGTTGAAGACCATGGGAAAAAAAAAAAAAAAAAAAAAAAAAAAAAAAAAAAAAAGAATTAAATAAATAATATATATATATATATATATATATATATATATATATATATATATATATATATATATATATATATTATTCAGCTGCTCTTACTGTAACTGTCTTAGTTGCTGTTCTGCGTGCTATCTGTTCAGTCGCTCTTACTCTGCACTTATTACTGCTTGTTAGTAGCCTTCTAATTTACAGCCTTCTGCACTTGTTTTTTAGTCATTTGTTAATTTAACTGCATTAATTTAAACTGTATTTGCCATAATATTGCTACACATTCGGGTGTGCTGGCCTGCACTGCAATTTGAATTGTTTTTACTGCTGTTTTAGCTGCTTTTCTGTATTAAAAAAAAAAAAAAAAATTCTAAGCTTGTTTCCTGCCTTTCCTGTAACTAGTCTCATCCAGATACTGACTTGCTGTATCCAGGACTGTTGGTAAGCTTCTGAGCCCCCCCCCCCAAGCCTTTCTGTGTTGGAGGGAAGCCTTCTAGCTTATCAGTAGGAGTGGTAAACACTAGGTAGCCTATATCTACCACGGGAAGAGTGGGTTTTGGCCCAGAAATTGTAGTTCATTGGCCGTTTGGGCAGTTTTTCCATCTCTTTCTATTTTCTGGTTTAAAAAACAGTGTTTGCGTTTGGTCCCCGCCTTTCCTGTAACTAGTGTAGTCCAGGTACAGATTTGCTGTATCCAGGACTGTTGGTAAGCTAAGCCCCGCAAGCCTTTCTGTGCTGGAGAAAAGCCTTCTAGCTTATCATTGGGAGTGGTAAGCACTAGATAGCCTGTCTACCACAAGAGGAGTGGTTCTTGGCCCAGAAATTGTAGTTTATTGACCATTTGGACAGTTTGTCCATCTCTTTCAACTTTCTGGTTTAAAAGACCACATCTGCGCTTGTTTCCCATCTTTCCTGTAACTAACCTACTGGGAAGCACTAGAAATCCTTAAACTGATACAAGCCTTCTAGCTTAGAGGAGAGACTTTGGAGTGATTAAGTATAAGTTTTCTGTACTTTCTTGCTGTACTTAACTGTTTTCCGCCTAAACGCAGATTTTCCAGCTTTTATTGTGATTCAAAAGCTTGTTATTTTCCAGCTTTTATTGTGATTCAAAAGCTTGTTTTTTTTTCACATATTGTACTTATTTGACTGCCTGCACGTTTAAAGTCATTTTTTGTTTAAATAATGTGTTTAACTGTTGTAGGTTACACACTAAAGTGCAATAGCCTTTTCTGATCGTTTGTAGTCGTTTAAAGCTGTTTTAAGTGTATTTTTACTGCATTTGCCTTATCTTTTCAAAAAAAAAAAAAACAAAAACAAAAAAATTCCTTGTTTCCCACCTTTCTAAGCTAGTATAGTCCAGTTTTCTGGCTAGTGCTGAATTCAGGGCTGTGTTACAAGTTTCCGAGTTGCCTATACCTTACTTGGATAGAAGGAAGTTTCTCTGTTCACCTGTGAGAGAGGGGAGCTTTGAGCAGCCTATTTGTCCCTGGAGGAGTGGTTATAGCCCAGAAGTTAGTAGTTTATGGCAATTTTGGGCTAATTTCTATCTCTTTCATTTCCCTGCTATAAAAACGGTGTTTGCACAGTTTTGTGCGCCGGGCAGTGCCGGTTAGCTAGGTTTAAATTATTCCTGGCTCCACTAAGTCTCCTCCTCAGTTTTTCCCTTGAAACTAGTCTAACTCAACCTACGCACTCAAAAAGCATCCTACAGCCCAGCACTTGCTCAGACCTAATAACAAGCACTAATATAACCCGACACTTGATTGCCCAGCAGGGCAAGGCTCTTTTATTCACCCCTCACCAACCAAGCAGCTCACCCTACTATTAAGGCATGACCAAAGGGCAATTTCAGGTGTACTCTCCAGTCCAGCTGGTGAATCTGGGTATCCTGAGGCAATGTTACAACTGCCTCATGTACACAGACAACCCTCTCCTCCTACCACAAAACACTAACATATGTGAGAGATGCAATTATACAGCCAAACTGGAGGCTAAGCTGTCTCCACCCAAGACTGGAACAGACAGTCAAGAGGAGAAGGTTAACACTTGCACCACACCTCCAGCCACACATAGACCTACTAAACCAACACTGGCAAAAAATACACATAATACACAAAATCATACTCGGAGGCTCTAAATAAAAACCTGCAAAAGCGTCAGAGACCTCCAAAGCAGACACCCAAACAACCTGCACCTCCTGTCACAAACCAGACAACACATAAAACACAAAATCAGTGTGCCGCACAATCACAGCCCTTAAGGCGAAATAACAAAGCCTAACACACTAGTAATATGTGACTCTATAGTCAGGCACACTGACGTCCCACTCACTAGGCTGGATAAGCAGAAGGTTACTGTTAGCTACCTGTCGGAAGCCAGAATCCGCCACATAACACAAGCACTCAGGTCACTCCAGAACAAGTACAAATATGACTCTGTCATTGTTCATGTTTGTGTGAATGACCTGAGATGTACCTCCCTGGACTACATGAAAAGAGACAAGGAAGAGCTCTCTGATCATGTAGCCCAGGCTGGTATGACCCTGACCCTGAGTAGCATCCTGCCCTTACCAAGAATGATACCTCAGTATAAAGAAAAAAACATCAATTTCAACAACTGGCTAAGCTTCTGGTGTCATTCAAAGGGGATCCAGTGTCTGTCAGCCTGGGACGACATGCTCGACAAGCCGCGTTGCTTTGCAAGAGACGGCTTGCACCTGTTACCCCTACGCTTTTGAATACTGGCCAAGGCTCTTGCTGCCCTCATAGTGCCGTTTTTAGGCAAAGCTCAAAAGTCAAACCCACCTCCGTAAACAGCACCAATTAACAAAAAACCAAGGGTTATGTTACTCAACGCCAGGAGTTTAAATCTCAAAATGCACACGCTCGAAGCACTCCTGAGTATGGAGAACGTTGACATCTGTGCAGTAACTGAAACCTGGTTCAAGGCTCCAGAGACCACCCCAGCACTACCGGGCTACAACTCATACCACAAGTTTCGGCCACAGAACACAGACCGAAACAAAAAAGGAGGGGGTGTGTATCCATATTCATCAGGGATACCTACACCTCCAGGTTAGTGGCGCAGCATGATACCTCTGAGATCATCCATGTGCATTGGGCAAATCTGCAATGCAAATTGTGGCCTTCTACAGATCACCTTCCATGACCCAGGACCACCACTCCACCTTTCTGGAGACACTGGAAAACATTAAGGTCCAACCGAACACCCTGATATTGGGCAATTTCAATTACCCTACCATTCACTGGGAAAATTACTCTAGTACAAACTCCCAGGCCCAGCACTTCCTGGAATTCATCAACTCAAATGCCCTGGATCAGCTGGTACAGTCCCCTACCAGAGGTGAAAACATACTGGACCTGATCATCGCAAACATGGGCGACAGGTGTTCCACACCGGAGGTCAACCCTTCATTGGTTAGATCAGACCATAAGCTTATCACTTTGGATGTCCACACCACACCACCACCCCCAACTAAGGAAACCACAGTAAAAAAACATTTATAAAGCAAACTTCACCTTACATAAGACAGTGGTGGTAAGTTTCACAGCCCTCACACTAAAGGATAATGCTGCCCAACATGCAGAAACCTTTACAAATGCACTCTATGAGCACCTACAAGGATGCATGGATCGTGCCATCCCTAGCAAAACCAAGACTCACTCCTCTAAGAGAAGGAAACCATTCTGGTGGACCCCTGCCATATTCAGGCTATACAATAGAAGGAGGAAACTAGTTAAGAAAAAAGCAAATCCCAAGAAGGAAAGACATCCCTGATCAGTATCAGTAAGAAACTAAGATCCCTCAAAAAATCATCCAAGGCTAACTTCGAAAGAAAAATAGCCAAGGATTCAAAAGATAACCACAAAGCCTTCTTTAGCTATGTTAAGAATCTAAGTGGCAACTCACAAACATGCACTGAACTAGTGCAAAATAGCACAAAATATACTCAACCTACTGATATTGCCAACATCCTGGCCGATTCAGTGCAAACTTCACCCCCCCTCTCACCCTCAAAAGGGCCCACGACAATACTGGAAAAGTGTAGTGTCTCGGAAATCACAGACGCTCAGGTGAAAATAGCCCTTTCAAAAGCCAAAAACACAGAGTCAATGGGGCCAGATGGTGTCCCAGGCTGCATCTTGCACATCTTGCACGAACTACAGAACAAACTAAGCCCCCACCTAAACAAGCTGTTCAACCTCAGCCTCTCCACAGGCTATGTGCCCATAGAATAGCGCACAGCAACGGTTATTCCACTCCACAAAGGATGGGCCACAATTGACCCTGGTAACTATTGCCCCATAAGCCTGACTAGCCTGGTCTGCAAGGCTACGGAGCGCATCATCATGGAACCCATTAACAAAGACATTGGGAATTTCCAAACACTTGACCCAACCCAGTTTGGCTTTGTTAAGGGCAGATCATGCCTACTAAACCTGGCTGACTTCTTCGAGACAGTCACCAAGGCTATAGGCGAAGGAAATGTTGTTCACACAGCCTACCTTGTCCTCACTAAGGCTTTCGACACCATTCCCCACTCAGGTATTACAGAAAAACTCACCAGCCTGAACATAAACCCCTACGTCACGAGATGGGTTGCCAACTGGCTTACAGACAGAACTCACACGGTAAGAATAGCGGGCTCCAGGTCTGACTCTAAACCAGTCACAAGTGGTGCCCCGCAAGGTTCGGTCCTGGGACCCCTACTGGTCGGCATATACTTCTCAGAAGTACATTCAAACACAGGAGGACTATGGCTAAGTTCACTGAAGACTGCAAACTGGGAGCCATAATTGACTCTCCGGTTGACACGGACATCCTCCAAAAGAGCCTTACTGAGACAGACACCTGGTGTCAAAGTCATGGCCTCAAGCTAAATGCCAAAAAATGCATAGTCATCCCGTTTTGGAGAAACAAAACACCCACAAATTGCCACATAGGTGGCAGCCCCCTTAATACAGAAGAGGTAATAAGAGATCTGGGGACCCAGGTAGATAGTAATCACTCCTTTGACAATCATATTGCCAAAGTAGTTAGGAAATCCTTCTATGTGCCCATCTAATTACTAAAGGGTTTGCATCTAGAAATAAAGAGGTTATAGTGCCCCTTTACTCATCACTCATCAGACACATCATAGAGTATACAATGCCCCATTTGGGATGTACCTCACAAGACACTTCCAACAGCTGGAGAGACCACAAAAGTACCTCACCAAAAGGATTAATGGCCTCAAACATATGTCCTATGCAGCCCAACTGAAAAACCTCCGGCAGTACTCTGGCATATCGCTTACTCAGAGGTGATCTCTGCCTGACTTACAAAGTCATGTCCAACTCAGAATTGATGGACATGCTCCATCTAAAGAAATCCAAGTCACTGCGAGCCACATGCTCTAGTGAGCTAAACCTCGCCACAACAATAAATAGAACATGCTGGAGGGATAGATTCCGGTCACAGAGACTCCCCATGCTTTGGAACAAAATTCCAAACTACATTAGGCAGAGCCCCTCACTAACACTCTTCAAGAGAAACCTTAACAAGTGGATGGGTAACAGAAAATACACCCCTGGGATCACTTCATTGGCTCTGCTTGACAGAGGATCAGTTAATTAATAAATGGGGCAGTGAAAGTAGACACACTCTGACTAGGCTTATAAATGCCCACAGGCAGATAGCCTAGTACCTACCTAGGAACCTATGGGGAAGCAGGGACAGACACCCCTTGAGGAGGCTTCAAGGCCCTTAAAGCATATCACAACCCCTGAGTAAAATCCTGTCATTCATGCCGGGGAATAGGGGAGATATGCTTAGTTTCCTGTTTATTTTTCTGCCAGAAAAAACCTTGAGGGTCAGACACTTGCCAAGACTCAATAATAATGGTATTTCCTCCTATGCTCAAATCTGAGGAATCCCCCCCCCCCTGTCTCTCAGATATTATCAGCAGATGTTCCCAGTCAATGTCAGAAACAGATGCTGGAAAAGGCTCAGAGGATGTGTGAGAATTCAGATCCATGCTGGCCTCCGATGGGGTTGTGGCAAAGGAAGCAAGCACCGGATGATCATCACAGCTTTCACTGGCCTCTAGAGAGAGGTCCAGGGGAGGCTTTTTGGTCTTCTTCTTGGCAGATGGCTGGCCCTCTGAATGGAAGGAGTCCACCATAGAACCCTTAGCCAAAAGCTTATGTCATTGATTCTCAAGATATATGGACAAGGAGGACTGAGATGACTATGTAGGGTCTTAAGCATAAACGCCTGGTAAACAAAGCAATGCATGTGGTCATATGAAGCATCCACTGGTCATGATGGCTATTACAGGGAACTGGCTCTCACACTGACATTTTCCCTTTCTGGATGACACAAACACAATACCATACAAAAATAGAAAAAGGAGAGAAGAAATCCCAAAGGAGCACTTATCTGAAAATGTCTTGGTAACCTGCTCAGCAAAAGGGTGTTCAGACCAGCGTTTGATAATGGCATTTGGACTGGCATCAAAAAAGTTCTGAGTGTTTGTGCTTGTGCATCACCTTTATGCCCTACATCTTGCATGGGGAGCACAGGTGTGGCATATAAAGGGGTTCTAGTATACTGGCCAGACATTGTGCTATCCTTGGCAGGAGATCCCTTAGGTGAAGAATACTGCAAAAGTGATATGGATGAATATCGCAGAGATCCCAACCAAGAAATACATCATGGCTAGTTGATCTACAGCAAAAGCCAAGCTTCAAGATGGAGCTGGCTGTTGCCCTAACCATGGCAGACATCCTTAGCCAAGTCAAGCAGGGCTTCCTGCAATGCCATAGACTTTAGTGTATGAAATCACACAACTATGTGATGAGAACACATTTAACAGTTTAGTTCCCTTGCCTCTGCAGTGAGATTGAGAATCAGTGAGAAAAAATAACCAACTTCTTATATGACAGGACAAAGCATAAGTTGCCAACTTCGCCTGACCCTCATGAACCAAGTACAACACAGAGAGTAGTACATTCTTCCTGGGTAGTAAAAAGTTAATCTGAAGTACCTAAATCACACAGACTTGTACTAGACAAGACCTCTGAATCTGCAGGTCCAAAGGAGGACTGGAGAAACAGCTCACGGACTCTGCCAAATTGATTTTGAACAGATGAAAGAGTGATCTCTCTTCTCTCACTCTTTCTCTCAGACGTTTTTTTCTGAGATGGCCAGCAAATACTGAAACTATGATGGAAAATACTAAGGTAAATGGGAATTGTTATGTAATGCAACAAGTTGGTAGATATTCAAAATTCCCCTACAGGAGGGTTTTGTCAAAATTTTGGGGGAGCAAATTGTTATAATTAAGGAAATGGTTCTTTTGAGCTGGGATACAGGCTCTGACCTGCCTAGATATAATAAGGTTTTACTAAATTCAATGCTACTGGTTGTCAAAAGAAAACAAACGATTACAAGAAAACAGAAATCAAAATCTACAGCACCTGTAACTGAAATGCTGAACACTGTAAAGGAAATAAAACAACCAGGGGTGGGAATCCTTAGGAAAAGGAAAGAGCAAATTTCACAGACACAAACAGAATTTGTGGGAACAATACATGCAGAATAATGTTCAGAAGAAGTGAGGTATAAGGGAAGGAAGTAAGTGACCAATTTATGTAATAATCTGATTGAATGAAAATTGTTAAAAAAGAAATGTGTACAGTGCATAAAAATTTTACTACAGTTTGTTTTGCTTTATATTAATGTACGTGCATGTGTTACTGTTTCAGTTGTGATTTAATAAAAACATTCAATAAATAGAAAAAAAATACAGAAATCTGAGTCTTGACCCCATGCTGCACCCTCACCTACTCAGCCAAACGCATGGCCTCTTGGGCCCTTCCCCAAGGACAGACAAGATTAACACCGCAGAGCATATAGTCCCATGCCTATGAATGCAATAACCCAAGAAGGATTCACACAGGATTTCTCCCATTTACAGCAACTCCCAGGGACTACAGCCAAAGAATCACCGAATGCAGAGATATCCTCAGAAGTTCCCTAATACAGAATCTGGAAGCTTATTGCTGAGGGTCACAGGACAAACAGATCCTTCTGCGATGATTCATGCCACCATGGCCAATACCCTGGTGAAAATTCTAGGTTCTGATAAAACTCAATTGCCAAGTACTGTTTAAAAAAAAAAAAAAGCGACGCCCATCCACAGCAGACCTGTGAACCTGACATAATGTGAGAGAAAGTGCTCAGCATGTCCAACAACATCCAGGTACCATATAGTCAACAAAGACATGAACCCCTACAAGGTGACCATCTTAAAATAATTGTATGGGATGTGATGGCTGAAGTATCACACCCAAGACATCTCAAAAAATGTCCACCATTCATGAAAAGAAGATGGAAGCAAGTCCACTCACCCTATCCTCCTCTAAAATTTGGACAGTCTCTACACTTCAGCCAAACAGCAAAATCTGGATCTGTCCTAAGAGTTCTACTGAGAAACTGGTCTACAAGCACAGCTCTTTCGTGAAGACTCATGAGTTCCAACATGTGGTTAAGAGGTTGCAAGACATGACCAGATGGCCATGTCTACAGCCCAGTCAGCCCTATGGTCCACTGCCATAATTCTTCAAGCCATGGCAATCTCTGAGAACTACCCATCCATGGACAAATGTCAGAATGACGTTAAAACCTCTCTCCTTATCTTCTTACATGAATTAACCAGTATAAAGGAGTTATGACAAGGAGACACTCCTCACCTCTACCCATGGCTAGTGAAAAGATAATGTCCTCTTTTGGGATTGGCTAGGCTTGGAGGATTAGGTAGAGGAAAGAGATCATAAAGGCCATTCAAAGTGGTAAGGGCTTGCTACCTTCTAAGGAGTACACTGACCAGCTTCTGGATGGCCTGGTTAAAGAACACTTCCCTTTTAAAATGGGCATATAGGATATAGCTCCTGCACTACTCCTTGAGAGACAACAGTCTCATTCATGCCACACTATTCGAGTATGTATCTTAACTTGTGACCCAAGCCCGGGTGAGCATGATCAAAGTTACAAAAGACTACAGGAAGCTCACCTTTTAATATTATTATTATTATTATTATTTAAAACTCCACTGCCAATCATGAGCGGACAGGTGATCCGCTGTGGCGACCCCTAACTGGGAAAAGCCGAAAGAAGAAAAAGAAGATTATTATTTATTTACTGATTTACTGACATCTGATTACCAGAAAAGTCTGACTGGGTAGGAGAGCATTTTCAGTTGAGGCCTGGAAAGAAGAGCGCCCAACTACTACAAAACATTTTAAGAACAATAATTTTACAATCTTTAAAAATAATACAAAATCAACTATAGTTTAAATAATTATACCAAAGTAAACACAATATGAAAACATTAGTTAAGAATAGATACAAGTTATATTACGCTGATTAAATAGAGAAATTTGAGCCAGTTTATAGAGACATTAAAGGTCACTTAGTATAATACAAACAGGAATTACAATATGAAGTTCAAGAAAAGCAGGCTTATTTTATATTTATAAAGAAAGCCAGTGGACAGAAATTTACAGAAGTAAGGAAGTGAGTGAAGGAGAGCGAGAGAGTAGGGAAGTATAAGGTATAAATAGGTATTTATGTACATTTAGGAATGTAGATTATCCTTGTGTTGAGCAAGAACACAGACAGCTTTTGGCTAGGAAGTCTTTCTGAATTGTTCTGAAGGATGGGAGGGAGAGTACTAACCTGATAAATACAGAGGAGTTCTAGGCTTTAGCAACATGATACGAGTACAGACAATACCCAGCAGATTTGATAAGCTTGTGAACAGAAGTTTTTGGTCAACTGACCATAATAACCGACTGGGAACATAGTTGTGTAGAGTGTTATTTAATGGATTCTGGATAATTTTATAGGTGATAAGCTGTGTTTATGTTAGTTGACAGGATAGTTCTAACCAATTTGGCCTGTTTAGTGAAATAGTGGTAGGTTCTGAAAGGGTATTTGTTGCAAATTTAGCAATTTTGTTACATCATTGTTCAAGTTTTGATTTATTTGATGCCTGAAGGTTAGTAAGGAAGGGGGTGCCATAAAGAAGATTGGGGAGGAGATAAGTAGTGGCAAGTGTAGTATTAATTGTGTCACTATGAAAATTTTAGGCTCTATGAAGAAGCCCTAGCTTTTGTCAAGTTTTTCTTACACAATTCTGTACATGCAGATCAAATTTAAGATCATCATCCACTATTATCCCTAATAATTTTCTGTGAGAAGTAACTTCAATGGCTGTATTATCAAGACAGAGGACTAAGTTTAGCTTTTTTTCACGAGACGGGGACTTGAGGAAAAAATCAGTAACTTTTTTTACGGTTGAGCATGAGTTGTGAGCTACTAAGCCATGTTTAAGTGGCTGTTAAGCTTCCAAAGTAATTTTTTGGAAGTGTGCCATTCTGTCAGATGTGCAAATGAGCATGGTGTCATCTGTGGATTGTATAAGGGATGCCTGCTGAGTGGTGGGTGTTGGAGAGAATCTGAAAGAGAAGGTGACCAAGGATAAAGCCTGGCGGTACACCAGTGGTGACAGGGAGGTATGGAGATAGGGTGGAATGCCATTTAACTGACTTATACCTCTTGGACAGGTAGATTTGGAACCACAGGAGGGTGGGCTGAGAGGGACCTAATAAGGACATCTGAAGTAGAAGTTTGCTGTGACAAACTGTGTCAAAGGCTTTACACAAGTCTAGAAATAAGGAGGAGACTAGTTTTCCAATATCTTTAGCTTTACTGACAGTATCTACACAGGGTAGAAGTGGAGTGTTAGTACTATGGGAGGGATGGAAGCTTGTTGCGTGGGGGATAGGAGTTCTTCCTGCAGGAGATAATTTAGCAATTGTTTTCATATACAGTATTTTGGACGGGGGGATAAGATTGCTATAGGTCAAAAGTTAATAATGTCTGCTGAATTTCCTCCTTTGTGCAGAGGGATAATATCTGACTTTCTAGAGAAAGAAAGTGGGATTCCTGCAGTGACCTATTTATAAGGACTGAGACAAGAAAGGAAAAGCTATTGGCTGCTATTTTAAGGCACTCACTTGGAAGGTCATCAGTTGAAATACAGCATGGTTTGAGTTTAACAGTAGTTTTGCAAGTGGATGTGTGGATATGTGGCTGTTGGGTAGGGTTAGGATTAGATGTTGAGGAACCTTGGTTAGCGATGCTTTACTATCTCTGAAATTAGAGTTGAACTCTATTGCGGTTTTGAGTGGTGAGCTATTGGGAGAGAGGTTAGGGTTGAATTTTTGGCTGGGATGCAAGATTTCTTTAATGGCCGTCCAAATTTTTTTACTTTTTGTTTGCTATTAATCTGAAAATTATTGTTGTATAGTTTTTTTGTCTTCATTTACTTGCTTTTTAGTATGATTACAAAGCATTCTGAAGTTTTCAAGATATTGTTGTGTACTATATTTTTTCCATTCTTTCCAAGCTTTTTCCTCTATCCTGCACTGGCACTCTTCTCTTTTTGAGCAGCCAAACTGTACTATTTGTTTTTAGTCTCTTCCTTCTAGGAGGTGAAAGGCTATTTAGGATACTCAGGAAATTCACTTACAGCATTATCTCTATCTGAAGAATGTTCCTAGTAAAACTTGATTTGGATCTAGAGAAGGAATCAAGCTTATAGTGCTTTGTAAAAGTACATACAGAAGACCAAGTAGCAGCTTCTAGAATACTTCTAGAATGTAACTATTTCCAAACAGTCATAGAGGAAGTCAAGGCCCTAGCAGAGTGAGCCTTGACCCTGCCTGGAATGATTTAGTAGAGCCGAGAACAACAAAAGGTAATAGCTGGCAACAACCATTTGGAAATAGTGCACTTTGACAAGACTGTCGCTTCCTTCCTTCACAAGAAATAGAAAAACTGACTCTTTGATCTGTCAAAACAGTTCCCGGAAATCTCTGTGACAATCCAAAGTATCAAGTATCCCCTCTCTCCCTCATTTTTTGGGTTCAAGAAAGAAAACAGAGAGGTGATAATTTGGCTTAAGGTAAACTCGCATCTCGCTTTAGGCATAAAAGGAAGATTACTTCTCAAATAAACTGTCTCTTTAGAAAATGAGATAGGGTTGACTCACCATATGAGCTTGCAAATGAGTTACTCTTCTTGCAAGGGGTCTGCACAATCAGTAAAACAGTTTTCCACGTTAGAAGCCTCAAGTCAGCCTGATGAGCTAGTTCAGATGGAGCAAGTGTTAGCTTCTCTAACACAAAATGAAGACTCTAAAGTGGAGCCATCAGTTTTCTTGAAGGTCTCTTATGCAAGACCCCTTTGAAAAACATTTTCACATGAGACTGCATTAAAAGAGAGAGATATATGGGCAGACATGCTTTAATAATTAACAACTGAATCTTAACAGATGCGTAAGAAATGCCAATGATAGTAACTCATACAAATATTGTAAAACCAGAGAAGCACTAGCCATGAATGGGTGCTGGTTATACCGTTGCTTCCATTAGCATCTGCTGCACATCCTTAGTAAACAGATGCTTAAAGGGAATTAAGATCCTGTCACACAGGCAATCAGTTGAAAATGACTGGGGTCAGGATGTATCAATACCCCTGTTCTTATGTGAGTAGATCCATTCTGTGAGGAATCTTGTGGTAGCTGCCCCTGGCTCTTTCCAAAGGAAGGGAGAGACACTTTCGCCTGGACCATAAAAACAGTGTCACCACAATGATCCTGAGGGAATCTTTTGAAACTTCCGAAGTACCGTAAATATCAGTGGAAGGGGTGGAAAAGTATACAAGAATATTCTTAGCCAAGGGGAAAAAGGTATTTTTCTTCCAGGGCTTCTTGCATGGAGACCTGAAGCAGAATTTTACTAAATAACAGTTCAGAAAGGAGGCAAAGAGTTCTACTTGACAAACTCCCCACAGACAGATCAAATTTTGGGAAGACTCCCTGATCTAGTTTCTATTCGTGAGGGTCTACCTTATTCCTGTTCAACTTGTCTGTCACACCATTTTGCTCCGACGAGATGTAGGACGCCTATAAAGACAGACTGTGCTGTAAAGCTCTATCCCAAGATAACATGACTAGTCTGCAAAGGGAGTAAAACCTCATTCCCCCTTGCTTGTTGATGCACACATGACTGTGGTATTGCCTGTAACAACCTAAAGAGGTCCAGCAGACGAAAGAAGATTCAGAGTGTTGACTGTCTTGATCAGAGCAAGTATTTTTTAATATTTTGGTGCTTGAATCTGTCCTTGGACACCGTGCACTTTTATCACTCCTGATACTGCTTCCCCAAGCAACGTCTGAAGTGCCTCTGGTGACTGACTACTTTGGAGAAGATGGCTAGATTTAGGGATATCTCTACAAAGTGGTTCCTCTCTTAACAAATCCCAGAACTGGGACTTGAAAAGGTAATGGGTGTTGGTGCTGGGACCAAAGGGACTTCAGATACCACTGTATTTTTCTCATATTAAGTCTTGCCAGGGGTATCATGAGGTTTATAATTACTATTGGACCTAAATTCCTGAGGTATTCCATTTCAGAGACTGAAGTCCGAGTGGAAAACCCTAAAATTAGTTCTAAATATAGATCTATTTTTTTCCCTATGGAAGAAAAACTTTCGGAACTGAGATGTCTAACAGACATCACAGGAACACAATCCTGTGTGATGGACTCAAAAAAAAAAACTTTTGATTATGCTCTCTTGGAATCTCAGCTTGTGTAAGACATTTCTCACCAAAGACAGAGTCTTTTGCCACTTTGAAAATGATTCTGCAAAGATAAGCAAGTCATCTAAATATGGAAAATGTGGACAACCTGTACCTCCAATAAGCTCTAACTGGAGCTAGACACTTTATGAGCACTCTTGCTGCAGCAGATAGTCCAAAGGGTAAGACAGAGAAAGTACAGTTGTGTACACTTACCATATGTGTATTCACTGTTGCAATCATCACCTGTGGGTTATCCCTGCTGTGGTAGTCCTCGGCAGCCCGAATACCAGAGTCAACATTTTTCTGCGTTGGCTGCTGTCATTTGGTGTCTGACGTCAGGTCATCAGTGCTATAAAGGAAGGTAGCTGATGCCATTACATCAGTTTTTCTTGCCCTAAGTAAATATGGTAAAGTTGTCCTGGTGGCTAAAAGCCACCATTAGAAACTTATGTCTCCCTAAAAAAGAAGATCCAAGGAGGAAGGAGGGTGGGAAACCAGGACTGCAACAGTAAATACTCTCGAACATCTATATTTATGGTAAGTGTACACAACTGTACTATGTTCTTCGTGTTTCACTGTTGCAGTCATCACCTGTGGGAGGATTCCCAAAGCTGAAGAGAGGAGTGGTAGGATTACTACGAGACCTAGGGATGGGTCAGCATGCCCTGCAGAACTGCAGAGGCAAACCCTGCCATAGCCTTAGAAAATAGAGGTAGGTGATAAAGCTTGGTAAGGTTGTGGACAGAAGTCCTGGTGGCAGCTTCCAGGATGTCCCTGGTGGGACCTCCTCTAAGGAATGATGTGGAAGTGGAGGCTGCCCTAGTGGAATGGGTTCAAACAGACTGGGGGGGGGGGTTCCCATGCAATCTGTAGCAGAAATGGATACAGTGTGATATCCATTTGGAAATGGGCTTCCTCTCTGCCCCTGGGGCAAAGCAGACAAGTAGTTGGTCTGTTTTTTTAAAGGGTTTAGTATGGTCCATATAGTATCCGAGCTGCCTGTGCATGTCTAGTGAGTGTAGAATTCTTCGTTTTGAGGATTTGGAAAGAAGGTGGGTAGATGTATGGCCTAGTTGAGAGTTACATCAGATACCACCTTGGGCATAAAGGAAGAATTAGTCCTCAGGGAGACCCTGTCTCCATGGGAGATGATGAAGAGCTCAATGGCCATCAGTGCCTGAAGTTCTGAAACCCTTCTGGCTGAGCTGATAGCTAAGAGAAAAGCAGTCGGCCAGGAGAGGTATCTTAGTTCTGCTGAAGCAGCAGGTTCGAAGGGTGGTAAAGTCAGTTTTTCCAAAACATAATTCAGGTCCCAGGCTGGAGAGGGTGGCCTTCTGGGAGGTCTGATATTAGAAGCCCCTCTGAGGAATTGTTTAATCAAAGGATGGGAGAGAACAGGGGCTGTTCTGTATCAAAATGAGCTGAAATGGCTGAGGCGTGGATATTAATAGAGGAGAAGGAGAGTTCACTATTAAGTAGCTCTGCTAGGTAGTCCAGGATAAGAGGGATGGAAGGTTGTGAGGTACTGCCCCCTCTGGACTGGCTCCAGGAGCAGAATCTTTTCCATTTTCCTGCGTAAGAATTTCTGGTGCTGGGCCTTCTGGCCTCTGTGATAATGTCTAGGACCTGTTTGTTTAACAGGGGCCCCTTGTTTGCCTTTAGAGCATTAGCCATGCTGATAGTGTGAGAGTCTGCAAGTCTGGGTGCAGCATTCCCCCCACCTGAGTTAAGAGGTCTGAGATCAGGGGAAGATGCCTGGGAGGGCTGTAAGGTCAGCCTGCGCAGTAAGGGATACCAATGTTGTCTGGGCCAATCTGGAGCAATGAGGATGGCCTTTGGTCTCTCTTCCCTTATTTTGATCAGTACCTTGGGAATAAGAGGCAGAGGAGTCAATGCGTACACAAAGAGGGTGTTCCAGGGGAAGGTCAAGGCATCCACCTTCCATGATAGGTGGTGATACTCCCTGGTACAGAATGTTTTCAACTGATGGTTGATATGCGAAGCAAAGAGATCCACCACCGGAGTCCCCCATGCCTGAGTGATTTCTAAAAAGATTTTTCTATGGAGTTGCCATTCGTGGGGGTCCAGTAAGCTTCTGCTTAAGTGGTCTGCCAGGGAGTTGTTGATCTCTGGTAGGTATTGGGCTATCAGGTGTAGTCCCATGGAAGAGGCTGTCGGATAGAGGTTCGCGGCTAGTCTGAACAGAGGGCAAGATTGGGTCCCTTTCTGTTTGTTGATGTACCATATTACTGTGGTGTTGTCTGTTTTGATAAGGAGAACCCCTGTGTTGAGATGGGATTTGAAGGATGTCAGAGCCTTTTGTACTGCCATCATTTCCTACTGGCTGATGTGTAAGGGAAGGTGCTGGGCATTCCACAGACCTTGGGTGCATCTGCCTTCTAGAAGCTAAGTCTGAGGCGTCGGTGGTAGTGGTCTGCCCAGTTGGGTGGAAGGTGAAGAAAAGACCATTGTTCTGGGCATAGGCCCCTGCCCCACCAGAGAAACTTGGCCCTTATACAGGGGATCAGAGGTAGAGAGGTTGAGAGTGCTGACACCAAAGGTTCTTTAGGTACCACTGAAGTTTTCTCATGTGAAGTCTGGCCAGACGAATTAAAAGGATGCAAGATGCCATGTATCCCAAGGCTTGCAGGAACTTCCTTTCAGAGAGGTGACTTCTGGAAGCCAGCTGGGTAAAACAGAGAGGCAGGAAGCTCTGCTTTTCTGTGGATAGGAAGGCCATTTGGGATGCTGTGTCTAGCAGTGCTCGCAAGAAAATGATCTTCCTGGAAGGTGTTTGTTGATGGTGTACCCTAAGAAAGTTAGGAGGGTTTTGACAAGGAAGAGCTTTTCTTTGCAATCTGCCTAAATGAAGCTGTCATCCAGATAAGAGTAATTTTGTATATTTTTCTGTCTGCGGAAGGCTATGGCCGGGGCTAAGCATTTGGTGAATACCCTGGGAGTAGCAGATAAGCCAAAGGGTAGTGCAGAGAACTGAAATTGTTGTGAGCCTGCTCTGAAGCAAAGGAATTTCCTGCAGGATTTCCTTATGGGGATGTGGAGGTAGACATCTTTTAGATGTAGAGTAACTAACCAGGCATTTTTTGTCAGCATAGGCAGCAGTTGCTGCACAGTTAGCATTTTGAATTTGGGGACCACCAGGAAGGGGTTCAGAATGCATAGATCCAGGATGGGGCACCAAGTGCCCTCTTTTCTGGGAACAAGGAATAGTCTGGAATACAAAACTTTGCCTGTTTGATCTGAGGGTAGATGTTCTACTGCCCCTTGGGATATGAGAGTTTGGACTTGTTTCAGTGCCTCTGCCCACCGATTTGGAGATAAGTCTGGGTACCATCTTGGAACTGGGAGTTCACTGAAGGAGAATTTGTGTCTCTGAAAAATGATCTTTAAGACCCATTGGTCCTTTGTTACAGAAAACCAATTTCGTTTGCAGAGGGAGAGCCTTCCTCCTAGCTTTTGGAGAGTGAAAAGAGGGTAGGGGGGGGAGGGAGTCATTGAGAGTTTTTGCCATAGATGGATGGCTTAGAATTCCTTGCCTCTGGAGTGGAAGTGGTCCACTGTTTTGTCCTCTGCTGTCCGTGGGATAGGAGTCTAGGTGGTCTGTCCCTGCGGGGCTTACCTTGCCCCTGTCTGCTAGGTGCAGGAAAGGACCGGTGTTTTGAGGGAAAATTCCTGCCGAACCTAAGAGATTGTACCTGAAGGAAATATTTTACTGTTTGCATAGATTTTGCTTTGTCTTCCATCTTTTTAAGCACCTCTTCTGCTTTTACTCCAAACATGCAGTCCTTATCCAGGGGCGCATCAATTAGCTTAGACTTGACATGATCAAGGAGAGGTTGTTCCTTCAGCCATGCATGTCTCCTAATGACAGATTCTGTCACTGCTGCCATGCTAGAGGCTTCTAGGGCATCATATCCACATTGTAATGAGTGTTTGGCCACTTGACAAGCAGAGTGCAGTAAATCTGCTAACTCTTTTGAATTGGCACAGTCAGGAAAGTTTGAAATCTTTTGTTTTAATAGTTCCAAAGTGTGTTGTTGACATTTTAACACGTGGAACTGAAAGTTGAGTGCTCTGACAGCTAAGGTTGCAGAGGTGTACACTTTTTACCCCATCTGCCCAGAGATCTGGAGTCCTTGTCAGAAGGAACAGGATTCTTTGCAGAACTAGCCTTAGCTCCTTTTGGTCCCTGTGCAATGACCTCTGGGTCTACAGAAGGATTTCTGTACAGGTATTTGTGAAAATCCAGTACTATGTAATACCTGTCAGGTTTTCTGGGAGCAGGTGGGAGGGCGTCAGGAGTTAAACTGGATTCATGGAAGACATCATCAACCACCTCTAAGATTGGAGGGATGGGCAATGGTCTGTGCTGGGACAGGTCTAGAAACTCTCTTAGTCTTTTCTTAGACTGAGGGAAATCCGGGGATTCCCAGTGGAAATGTTCCCTGAGGGTTTGAAGGGTTTCCACAAAGAAAGATCTTCTGGTGGGGAGGCAGAAGGAATGGATTCCTCTGCATCTGAATCCTCCAAGCAGTCAGAGGTTGTTGTTCCTCTTCAAAATCTGAATAATCAGACTACTCAGAATCCTGTTCTGTCAATATTTCAGGAGAAAGGTCTTGTTTCCTTTTAGAAGGTGTAGCTTGACTACCCCTGATAAGGGTGATAAGATCCTCCACCATTTTAAGCATTTGAGCTTGGGGTGGCGGAGCAGGAGTAAAATGGTGGCTAGAGGTAGTTTTCCTAGGAGTGGTCTTGCCTCTAGGCCTAAGAGTATCCACAGGTGTGAGAGAAATGGAAGTCGGAGAAGACGCCGTTTTTTTTGTCTAGATTCGGTAGTGTGAAAAACCTCCTCGGAAGCCGGTGCCTGTGTCATGGCTCCGGACCCAACCAAGGCAGAGACAACCAAAGGCTCGGAAGACAAAGATTTCTGCAGCATACCGGACTCTGAAAGGGTTTCAGTAGAGGCCAGCGAAGGTATTAAATTGGGCAGCAGGGGCTGCGAAGGAGCCTCACTGAATTCCGGAGAACTGACGACCTGCTTAGCAGTAGAGTCGTCGGAAGGCTTAGCCTCGTGTGGTCTGCCTCCATCTTTATCCTTATGTTTTTTCAGAATGTCTACGGATTGCTGACTGATGGACGCCATTTCAAAATGCGAAGACAGAAGACAAAAATACATGGCTACAATAAGAGCTCTACGATGAATGGTTCTCGTTTTAAAGAGGGCACAGAACCGGCAACACAGGACGTCGTGGTCTGGGCCTAAACAAGTGAAGCAGTATGAATGGAAGTCTCTTTGTGGCACTTGCTTTCCACAGGCGAGACAACTGTTAACTTTTTTGGACATCGGTTAGTGCAAGAAGAAAGGATCCCCAATGGGGTACTTAGCTTTAGACGTTTTCGGATGTAATTCAAACTCTGGTCACGACCGACCAGAACACTTGTGAACCACTTCTGCTATGGGCTCCACGGCAAGAAAGACTGATGTAATGGCATCAACTGCATTCCTTTATAGCACTGACGACCTGACGTCAGGCAGCAAGTGACAGCAGCCGACACAGAAAAACACCGACTCTTTTATTGGGGCTGGCTGAGGGCTACTACAGCAGGGATTACCCACAGGTGATGACTGCAACAGTGAAACACGAAGAACATCTGATGTGATCCAGGCACACAAAATCTTAAGAAACACCTGAAGACTAGATGAACAAGAATGTGATAAGAATCTTTTAAATCAGGAAGTTATGTACTCAACATAATGTTCGATGTATGTAGTCCATCTCGCCTTACATTCTTACCCGTGGGTTCGGAGCTGAATATCGGCTCCGACTCGGCCAACTTTTCTAGCTCGAAGTCTTCTATTGGCTGGGCTAAGCAGGTATTCCATGGTGCACTGCTCCATATCCCCAGATCTAGTTTGCTGCAATACTCATTCATACCCCATGCATACACAACATCCAGATAAAAAGAATAAGCTAAAGTAAAGGGAACTCTGTAAATAACAACCTAACCTCCAGATCCTCCAGGAAGGGGGAAGGTGGGAGGGTAAGTAAGAATGTGAGGCGAGATGGACTACATACATCGAACATTATGGTGAGTACATAACTTCCTGATGTTATGTAGTCCTATCTCGCCTACATTCTTACCCGTGGGACAGCGTCCCTAGCACCTACATCCTGGGTGGCTCATAGGAAAATACTTGTAAGAACTGTGGAACCAAAGGAAGATCTGCCCCCGGAGACCACGTCCAATTTGTAATGAGAAACAAAGGTGTGAGGAGAAGCCCAAGTAGCTGCAGCACATATATCATCCATTGACAATCTAGCTTGATAAGCTGCAGATGTAGAAACAGCCCGAGTAGAGTGAACCTTGACCGGAAATGGCAGATCTTTTCCTCCTGCTTGGTAGGCGAAAGAGATGCAACTAGATATCCATCTGGATATGGTGATCTTGGATACCGGGGACCCAATTTTGTTTTCCGAAAAGGAGACAAATAGTTGATCAGACTTCCAGATATCTTTTGTTCGGTGCAGATAGAAACATAACTGTCTGTGTACATCCAATTGATGAAATTTAAATTCTGCCTTGTTTGAAAATTGGGGAAAGAATACAGGCAACTCAATAGATTGATTAAGATTAGACACAGAAGCCACTTTAGGAAGAAAAGAAGGGTTTGGTCGAAGAGAAACCCTGTCCTTATGGAAGATTAAGTATGGAGGTTTGATAGAGAGGGCTTGAATTTCTGAAACTTGTCTTGCTGAAGTGATTGCTGTTAAGAAGGCTGTTTTCCAGGTCAAGAATTTCAATTCACAGGTAGCTGCAGGCTCGAAAGGTGATGACGTAAGGGCTTGTAGAACAAAATTGAGATCCCAGGGCATGATAGGTTCAGAGACCGGGGGACAGAGTAACAGAGTACCCTTCAGAAAAGCCTTGCAAAGTCTATGAGCCATGAGGCTAGGTTCATTAGCCACATGAAAATTAGAGATCGCTGCCAATTGAACTTTGATGGTAGCTGATGCGGAACCCTGATGGAAAAGCATAGACAAAAACTCCAAGACTGAAGCAATTGGTGCTGTGCAAGGGTCAATTTCTTGAGTATGTGCCAAAATAGAAAACCTCTTCCACTTGCTGGAATAAATCTTCCTAGTAGATGGCTTATGAGAGGATGATAAAATGTGAACCACGTCCGGTGAAAATTTATGAAGCCTAACTAACGACAGAAGTGGAGTAGCCAGGCTGTCAACCGGAGGGTCATCAGAGAGGGGTGGAACTGTCCCAACATGTGTGTCAGCAAATCTGGTTGAGGGTCCAGAATCCAAGGAGTGTCCACAATGTATGGTTGAAGAAAAGGGAACCAGACTTGATGAGGCCAGTGTGGAGCAATCAGAATCATTCTGCTTCCCAAGGATTGCGCTTTCTGAATCACTTTTGAATCACCTTTGAAAGCAAGGGAAACAGAGGGAAAGCATAAAGCAGACCGGAGGGCCAATCGTGAACCAGAGCGTCCCTGGGTGACTCCCCCTGTGGGGGATCAGCGTGAAGTAGTTTCTGCATTTGGCATTGAGGGGGGCTGGCAAAAAGGTCGCAACAAGGCTGACCCCATCTGCTGAAGATTCGTCCTGCAATTAGACTATTCAGGGACCACTCATAAGGCATCAGAATAGCTCTACTTAGCCTGTCTGCAATCACGTTGGACTTCCCCGGAATGTGTGTTGCCACCAGAAACCGTTGGGAAGTTACTGCCCACTGCCACACTAAAGGCCCAGGGGATAAGACCTGGTTCCCCCTTGCTTGTTTAGATACCACACTACTGACATGTTGTCCGAGTGTATTGCAATCGTCCCTAAGTGCCTGCAACGCAAGTAGCACTGCTCTCATATCTAGGACGTTGATATGCAGATGTATCTTGTGATCTTGCCATGTGCCTTGGACTGTCCTGCCAAGATCATGCCCCCCCCACCCCATTTGGGAGGCATCCGTGGTCACTGTGGCAACCGGGATGGGCGGAATGAAGGGCCTTCCCCCGTCCAAATTGTTGGTGCAAAGCCACCAACTGAGGTCCTGTTTGCATCTGTCCGTGAGCAAAATGGGGTGAGAAAGTGGAAATTTTTGGAGAGACCATTGAACAAAGAGGAGCCATTGGAGCAGTCGCATGTGCAATCTCGCTAGAGGGACCAATATAATTGTTGCTGCCATGGGCCCCAGGAGTTGGAGAACTCATCTTGCCTTCGCTTTCCTCAGGGGCATCAGGATGTGTATTTGTTGCTGTAAGACTCTGATCCTCTCCTGCGGTAAAAATGCTTGCATTCGAATGGTGTCTAATTCTGCACCTATAAAGGTGACAAGCCGCGAGGGCAACAAAGCAGATTTCTTCCAATTTAGTGTTATGCCCAACTGATGACAGAGTGATGGTAGCGTCCCTGGTTTGGACCAGTTGATGCCTGGTGGGGGCGGTAAGGAGCCAGTTGTCCAGATACAGAAACACTTGGAATCCCTGACGTCTCAAGTGAGCTGTCACCACCGCCATACACTTGGTGAACACCCTGGGGGCTGTGGTGAGACCAAAGGGCAGGGCTCGAAACTGGAAATGACTGGCTCCCAGCCAGAAGCGTAGGTGACTCCTGGATGCCCTGTCCATTTTTACATGGTAGTAAGCATCCTTGAGGTCGATGGAGCACATCCATACCTCCTCTCCAACAATGGGAGAATCGATTGTAGTGTGACCATACGGAACTTGGACTTCTGTACATAGTTGTTCAGTTGGCCGAGATCTAATATGGGTCTCCGTTCCCCTGTTCTTTTCGGCACCAAAAAGAATCTTGAGTAAGTTCCTAATCCGATTTGGTCTGAGGGGACACGCTGGATGGCTCCTTTTTCTAGCAGCTTTGAAACCTCTGAGGCTGCTTGATCCCTTTGACTGGGTGGAACGTCTGGGATTTTTCTGATTGAAGGGGGGGTGTGATGTAAACGGAATGAGGTAACCTCCGGAAATTATTCGTTAATACCCATCGGTCCTGGGTGATGCTTTTCCAGGCTTCCGGATATAACAAAATTCGACCCTCGACTGGCTCCGGATAAGCACAGCCGGGCACTCCTTCAGGAACGAGAGTAGGGAGAGCGGCGAAAGGAATCACGGTCTAATTGCGGGGGCCCCCTCTGCCTCTAGGGTGGCATCTCCCTGAATAACCTCCCCCTCTGCCTCTGGAGGGGGACTCGCCTTGTGCGGCAGGAAAAAACCTCTGTGATTTCTTGAACCACATCTTCCCACCCTGCTGGGCCTTGGGGTAAGGCGTAGAAGGAAGGGGAAAAATGGACCCTTACGGCAGACAGGGTCTTTCCCTCTTGCTCATACCTGGTGAGGGTGTCTTTCATTTTGGTTCCGAACAAAGAAGAACCATCAAAGGAGGCGTCAGTGAAGGAAGACTTGAAGGCCTCCTTGAAGTGACATAGGCGGAGCCAGGCTTGCCTTCTAAGGGCAACCCCTGAGCTTGCTGCCCTACTCGCTCCCTCGGCTGCAGACGAAATGAGCCGCATGGAGGAGTTGACAATGGAATTGAGGGTAGACACCTGGGCATTAACCGTCTGGGCCACCGCCTCAGGGACATTAACTGCAAGAGTATCTCCTAACTCCTTGAGGAGATCTCTCTGAAGCCGAGTGAAATGAGACAGATAGTTCAGCGACCGTAAGTTAAAGGTTGCTGATGAGAGGGTACGCTTCCTGTACTGGTCCATGGTCCTAGACTCCTTGTTAGGAGGATGGACGGAGGAAATGGTCTCTGCTATTTCCTTCTGAGTGGCCGCCACCACCATGGCATCTACAGGAACTCCTTTGGACAAAAACTTCTTACCCTGGGAAGCGGAAAGAAACTTGTTGGGACGCCTGGGTACGGGCTCCACAGAATCAGGGTTTTCCCACCCCCTTCGACAGATCAAATCAAGGAGCTCGTTGAAGGGTGGGGACACCCAGGAGGCAGAGGGCTGAGCACCAAAGGCCTTAAGGAAGACCGACTCCTCCTCAGAAGGGGCTTTGGACGGCCAGTCACTTCTTTGCTTCAGTATCTCCAGGATGTCGGAGAAGGAAACATCATCAGAGGATGACTTGGGGGACCCCTCCGATTCCTCGAGGTCAGTATCAGAGGTGAGGGACTCATCCTGGGAGTCTATGTGCTTCCTCTTGCACGTTTTCTTTCTAGGGGGCTCCTCAGGCACGAACTCTGAGGGGCCCTCAGAAAGTTGGGGACCACTCGTGGGGGTATCCCTAGGCCTTGGTGCTCTGCTGTCCATGGATAGGTGGTGATCAGATGCTCCCACCGGAGTGGTAGGGGACAGAGTGACCAAACTGCCTGATGTAGCTGACGATCTGGCCAGCACAGTCCGCATGGCCTCAAAGGCCGCCCCCCCCCCCCCAGAGTCCGAGGACCGGCCAGCCTCTGAGACCATGACAGGAGTCGGAATTCCCCGAGCCGAGGCACCGAGAGGGAGACTCGGAACAGAAATCTGTCCCGAGATGTCCCCCTCTGGCCCAACTGAAGAATCCCAAGTCCCGAGGACGGAGCCGACGGGGTCGAAGCCGATGTCAGTACCGATGGAGCCGGAGGGGCCATCGGAACCGGCCCAGGAACATCGCGCGGAACACTCCGGCTCCGAAGACAGAGATGCGCTCGAAGGAGGAATGATCGAGGAAGGGGTCGGGACGGGCTCCGGAGCCGAAAACAATTTTGCCAAAACTGGTGACTGGAGGAGCCTCTGGACCACCCTTATCAACATCTACATCCGAAGGGGTCCTGGAGGATTTGGAGGACAGGGAGGAAGATCGAGATCTCCTCTCAGGAGAGATAGGTCTGGGTGATTGGCTCCGAAGAGGTTCCAATATAATTGGAGCCGACGCCAGTTCCATCAACACCGACACCTCCTGTAGCCCCGAGGACAGTGGAGCTGAGGAGGTCGATGCAATTTTTGAGACTTTCTCTGGAGGCTCCGGATGAAGCTGACGGAGCCTGAGATCTCTTTTTAGACTTGGATGACTTAGACTTAGCACTGGGAGAAGAATCCAAGGCCTCTTCGAAAGAGGGTTTCAAAAGTCCCTTTAAGATCAGCTTATTCTTTCTCTCTTGGAGCACTCTGGGACTGAACGCATGGCAAAAACTGCATGACTCCTGCAGATGAATGGCACCCCGGCAATAGACACAATAGAATGCCCATCGGTGATGGACATTTTGTACCCGCATTTAGAGCACTTTTTGAAACCAGAAGGTTTGTGCTCCTTGGAATCTTTGGACATTCTGCACAACAAACACCAAATACGCAACTTAAGAGAAGTCTGACAAGAAAACTCACAGACGCTCAACACCACAAAAAATGCGGGAACCAGTTATAAATTGAAACAGTACACACACACTAGAGGCACACACTGAGACAAACTATGTCAAAAACCTCTAACTAAAATGGTTAATGACTACAAGGTAAGGGAACAGAAAACCAAACCTCTAACTTAAACAGTCTGATGAACAGACAGGATGAAAAGACTAGGTCCTCTAACTGAAACGGGCCTAGCCTGAGGGAACAGTTAGTGGGATACCACAAAAACTAGCACACTACCAAAAACCTAAACAGCACTAAAGACAATAGCTATGAAAATAGCTTTTGTTTATGAACAAAATTTTTTCTCTGTCTTTTGTCAGAGAGAGAGAAATGGAGATTTAGACTTTCTGGAATGGAAAAGGGGCCTGAAATTGGACAAGGGGGTAGATAATGTCCTGGAAACTTTGGAAAAGGAAATCGGATAGATTCTGTGAATCAGTTCGCCTTCTCATCACATTTTTGATAACTGCAGCAGTCGGTCCAAAAATCTAACTCTATCCAAAGGAGAATTTTAAATCTTACTTTTCACATCTTCTGGGAGCTTCTGAGAATGCAGCCTGGCAAATCTCCTCAAAACTGCACCAGTGGCCATAGCCCTGGAAGTAGTATCAACAAAGTCATATACAATATTTTAAAAAATGAGTTGTGACCTGTAAGGTGGAAGAAATTAAACCATTTAAAATAATATTTTTCCTCACAAGAAGAAACTGCAAACAAAGTATTCCTCATAACTTCACAATTAGTCAGAGTGAGAGTACAGTTGGTAAAATCTAACCATAAATGGAGATGTCCTCTTCACTGTTGCAGTATTCATAACATTAGGAATCCCCTGCCAAGGATGTCCCAACGACCAGCCAGTATACCAAAGCCTTTAGATTGCTTTAAGGTATGCTGTACATCACACGTATTCTCCTTGTGTAGCACAGGGTTTAAAGGTGATGTCCAGACATGCCAACCTCAGAACTGAGAGCCCCAGTAGGAATGCCAGTCTAAGGAAAAGAAAAAAGGTAACCAGTACATCCAGAAGGCAAATGGACCAAGGAGAGGAGGGAGGGAATGGATACTGCAACAGTGAAGAGAAGGACATCTACCATTATGGTACAATTTTACACAACTGTACTATGTCTTTCCATTTCACTGTTGTCATATTCATAACATTAAGGAGAGTGCCAAAGCTCAGGAAGAAACTTGGGAGGAGGAGGAAGGACCAGCAGAGCCCTCTAGGAAGCCATGAAGGGTGGCTCTAGCAAAACCAGCTCTAGCTCTGGAGATTCGATCCAACTTGTAGTGCTTGGTAAATGTATGCACAGAAGTCCAGGTAGCTGCCTCAAGAATAGAGTTAGTATCCAAACCCTTGAAAAAAAGCATCAGAAGAAGCTCCAGCTGCAGTAGAATGAGCCTCAACAGAAAAAGGAAGGCTCTTACCATGAAAGGAATGACAAAAAGAAATAGCTTATGCGATGCAAGAAATAGTTTGCTTGGATACAGCTAATTCTAAGACCCTAGGGTGAAAGGAAACAAAGATCTCATCAGATTTCCTAATGGTCTTGAACAATATCCAAATAAAATCTGAGTTGTCTATGCATATCCAACGTGTGCAGCACCATCTCTTTGGCAGGCTGTGGAGAAGGGAAAAAAGTGGGCAAATGAATAAACTGATCAAGTGACAACTCATTCACCACCTTGGACATAAAAGAAGGATTAGTACACAAGGACACCCTGTCCTTATGAACCAATAAAAAAAGGACACGCCATAAGGGCTTGAAGCTCAGATGCCCATCTGGCAGAAGTAAAAGCTGACAAAACAAGAGCAATATCACAAGGAAGTTGAAGCTGCAGGCTCAAAAGGAGCCTTAGTCAATTTTTAGAAAACAAAATTAAGATCTCACGGAGGAGGAACAGGCTTTCCGGGAAGCCTAATATGAAGGATGCCTTTTAGGAATTGCTCAGCCTCAAATCTAGAGGCTAAAGGAGATAAAGGCAGACGAGCAGAGAGAGCTGATAAGTGGGGCTTACCAGAAGAATAAGTCAAACCCAGCATTGAGCGATTCGCACACATAAGACAGAACCAAAGAAACATCCATAGAAAGTGGATCCAGTTTACAAGAAAGACACCAAACAGAAAACGTTCTACTTGGACAAGTAGGATTTCCTAGTATTTGGTTTCCTGGCCTCCTGCAGGACCTTAAGCACGTCCTCAGAAAAAAGGTGTCTATGTGGAATCAAAATCGTATCACCCACAGTATCAGTTGAAGGGTGGTCAGGTGGGGATGGATGACAGATCCCTTGTCTTGTGAGTAGGTCTACCCTGTGAGGTAACTTGCGATGACTCCCTTGACTAAATGCAGGAGAGAGAATCAATGCTGTCTCGGCCAAAAGGGAGTCACCAACAAGATTTTGGGAGCATCCTGTTGAATTCTGAACAGGACTTCTGAAATGATGGGAAGGGTAGGGAAATCACAAACAATCATCCCCTTCCAAGAAAAAGATAAGGCGTCCACCTTCCAAACCAGAGGACCTGGGACTCTGCCACAAAATAGAAAAGTTATCTATTCAGAGGGGTGGCAGAGACTATCTGAAGCGTACTCCACTGGTAGACAATTTCCAGAAACACATCCCTGTGAAGCATTCATTCGTGGGACTGAGGTAAGGACCTGCTCAGATTGTCTGCCACAATGTTTTCATCTGAGAGAATGTAAACTGCCAGAAGAGTCACTTGACACTGGACCGCAAGATCCCACACTGGAAGTGCCAACCTACAAAGAAGATGAGACCTTTTCCTCCCAGTTTGTTTGCATACATCGTTGTGGTATTTTCTGTTAATACCTTGAGAGGTCCAGGGGAGAAAAGAGGATGAAAAGCCTGAAGCTCCAGCAGAAGAGCTCTCATCTCTGATGCTGATGTGTCTTTCTGTTGAAGAGGCGACCACACCCCCTGCACTTTTAGAGAACCAAAAACTGCCCCCATCCCTCATGTCTGTGAACAGCTCCTGAGAGGGAAGAGAGTGATAGAAAGGGGGCAATGGATTCAGAGACAACTGCTGGATCCAAAAGTGAAGTTCCTTCTTGAGATAAGGCAGAAGAGGAACTACAAAGTCTAGGAGATGCACATGTTGAAGCCAAACTGACTTCAGAAACAACTGAAACTTTCTCTTTTGGAGTTTGGCCTGAGGGAGCATAGGGATGGTGGATGCCATAAATACCAGAGCTCTCGGAAACCCTGGCTGTAAAAAAAGGCCAGAGGAGGAAGAGTTTGAAAGAAAGAAATGTGTGTCAATGTCTTGGGAGAAGGCAGGGGTGCCATCAAAGGCACCGTCAGGATCGTGCACTCCAGAAAAACACGGTCTTGAGAAGAAGTCAAAAAAGACTTTTTGAAGTTTACTGTGAACCCCTGGCTTTGCAGCAGGGAAATGGCAAAAAAAAAAAAAAAAAGGTTTTGCAATAGGATCTCTGGAGAAGATGCCTAAAACAGGAGGTCGTCCAAGTAAAGAAATACTTAGATCCCCCTGAATCCTGCAAAAAGCAATCACAGAAGCGAGGCACTTTGTGAATACCCTTGGGGCAGTAGAAAGGCCAAAGAGCAAAGAGAACTGAAAATGCCAGGAAGCAACACAGAAATGTAAAAACTTCCTGCAAAGGGATGGCTCGGGATATGGAGATAAGCATCTTTGAGATTCAGAGACCATATAAGCTTGAGGAAGCAGAAGAGGAAACAAAGTCTGAAGGGATAACATTTGAAAGGAGGGCGCCTTCAGAAAAGTGTTTAGATAACAGAGGTCTAGAATTGTTCTCCAAGTACCCTCTTTTCTGGGTACTAGAAACATCCTGGAGTAAAAACCCCTCCCCCTTTGGGACACAGGCACTTCTTGAATAGTACCCAGAGTCAAAAGGTCACAAAGCACCTCTGGAAAGAAAAACAGTTGTTCCTGAGGGGGCTGAGGGACACCCATAAAAGGAGGAAGGGATGTACAAACCATGAAATACCCCTGGCGAATAATGGACAGGACCCAGGAATCCTGAGTAATCTGTAGCCGAGAGGGAGGGAGAGAGAGAGAGGGGTAAAGAGAAAGAGGAAAGTGTCTGGGAAGAACAGGATAGTCACACAGCACCTGGTTTATCTGGAAAAGGAAACTTCTGAGGCACCGAAGTCTGAGTAATAATTAGCAGGTGCAGCCCGTTTGCCAGCCTTTTTACCCTTAGGAGGGAGAGATTGCCTGTAAACAAAGGATGGCTTATTGGGGGGTAGTTTCTCTGAAATTTAGGCACAGGAGCTGCACAGAGTTTTGTTATTTTAGCCAGAGATCTGGAATGCATCTTAACTGAAATCCAAGGCATCCACTGCAAACAACTGAAAAATAAGTATATTTAAAGCCTGTATTGCACTTTGTTAACTGTATTTATTTGAACTGCTGCTTCATTTTTGCAGATTGTGTCTGCATTTTTTTCCTGCACTTTGAAATTCTGTACTACTGCCTTATATAGCATAGGCTAGATTCAGACTTGCAGAATCTAGACTGTTTGGTATCACTGTGATCTAAACCAGCCCTCTTACATTATGAGGGCCTCCCTGCACCATTATGGCTGAAGTGTGTAGCTCAGGTTACCATCTGAGTTGGGGATTGCTGGAGAAAGCTCAGTTTGGGGTTTTTGCATTTGTCTTAAAACTGTTGAATCTTGCCTGTATTTAAGCCTTGTGTCTGCATGTAGCTGTGCATTGCACAATGGGGGTTACTGCTCTCTTGTAGAGACACAAATGCCTGGAAACTTTTCCCTAGACATCCGTCAGTAGAACCCTCCCAAGTCTCCTGTTGCTCTGCAGGCAACTCAGTGGCACACTGAGCAGCATCACCACAGTTCTTTACCCTAAACCTTCAACAGAATAAGCCCGTCTGTTATTCCTACATCATAAACTGATCTAAGTTATTCACTCCCCAGCAGTACTATGGTATAAACTTGCCATTATGGATGGTCACTGCCCCACCATTTTTCCAGCCAGCTTGACTGACTTAGGCATCCTGAGGTAATGTAGTAATTGCCTCATGTATACTGACAGCCACTTATTCCTGAAACAGACGAATATCGTATGTGGAGATGCAATTACACTATCAGTTTGGAAACAATCCTCTCATGTAAGAAAAACAAAACAAACAGGTGGTCAGCTCTCGCACTTCACCTCTCACACAAGTTCAGGTCACACTTAAACCCACATACGCGGTGGGACACACTAGAAACTACCAAAAGACCAGAGACCTCCCAAACACAAATTATCAGTAAACACACCAACATATACAGAAACCATTGCACATAACACCACACATATCAGTGTCTCACTAAATAAGCCCCCAAGGCAAAACACCTCAAAACCCAATGTCTTGATCATAACAGACTCCATAGTGAGACACACAGATGTCCCCCTCACCAGGCTGGACAAGGAGAAGGTCACAGTCAGTTGCCTATCAGGTGCCAGGATCCATCAGATCACGCATGCACTCAGGTCACCAACAAGTACCGTTATGACTCTGACTTGACTGTGACTTGAGCTGTACCTCCCTGGACAATATGAAGACAGACATAACTGAACTCTCGGACTGTGTGTCCCACGCAGGTATGAACCTAGCCCTAAGCAGCATTCTGCCTTCACTTGGGATGATGCCACAGTATAGTATAAACAAAAATTGACTGGCTTCAACAACTGGCTTAGCTTCTGGAGGGTGGCCTAATGGTTAAGGTGTTTGCCTTACAAATACAAGGTGCAGGGTTTGAGTCTCACAAGGGTTAATTGGCTAGCTTACAATGGCTCTCAAGGGCAGTTAGCCTAGTACTAACCTATGAACCAATGAACCTATTCCAGGGGGATCCAGTATTTGTCAGCCTGAGAAGACATGGTTGACAGACCACACTGCTTTGCCAGAGATGATTTGCACCAGTCTCCCCTAGGCTTTTGGATACTGGCTAAGGTGCTTGCCTCCCCCATAGTGGCTTTTTTAGGCAACGTCAAAATGACAAAATTTCCGGCACGACAAAATCCACGAGACAAACTCAAGGTTCTGCTAAACATGAAACTGCACTCCATGAAAGCACTCCTCACCTTGGAAGTTGCTGATGTCTGTGCATCCACTAAAACATGGTTCAAGGCTGCAAAAAGCACCTCAGCTGTGCAAGGCTACAATGTTTCCACACATTCAGACCTCAGAATGAGTGTGAAAGAACCAAAGGTGGAGGTGTATCCATCTTCATTAAAGCCAAATACACCTCCAGATTGGTCAAACAGTATGCCTCTCTCAAACTATTCCATGACCAATTAAAACACCCTACCACATCACTGCTAGCTATAGGTCCCCTACCTGGACTTACTGGAGTCACTTGCCATACAACCCAACACCTTAGCCATGGGAAATTTCAATTTCCCCTCCAATGACTGGGTAACATACACAAACTAAAACATGCTAGCCCAGAGGTTCTTGGGCTTAAGACTGCACCCCCCCCCACAAGGGACTCTAATGTCCTTAACATACTACTCACCAACATGGGTAGTCTCTGCACTGCCCGCTATGTGATACCCTCCCTGGTAAGATTGAACCATAAATCAGTCTCATTCAAAGTAACTATTGGACCCCCCCCCCCCCAAAGGAGCCAAGAAAACTAAGGAACTTCTCGAAAGCAAACTACAGCCCAAGTGATGGTATAAAAAGCTTCACCCCCACTAAAATCACAGGCAATAATGACTCCTATGCAAAGATGTACACAAATGCCCTGTACAATCATATAAGCAACTGCATAGACTCAGCTGTACCTGACCAGATTAAAATCAAGCCCTACCGGGGAAAAAAAAAAACCTTGGTGGACATCTAATATAAACAGATTGCATAACAAAAGGAAGACACTGATGTCCATACAGGCAACTGCCTCTGCAGAATTCCCTCCACAAATTATGAAACTAAAATAGCATCCCTAGCCAAGGACATTCATAAAGCATTCTTTAACCATGCTCATAATCTAAAAGGGAGTACCCAGCTATGTGTCGAATTGGTAGTAGATGGTACTACTCACACTACACCAGAGGAAACTGCCCACCTGCTAGCCGACAGATTTGGTGCAAACTTCACCCCAATCTCTACCACACATACCCCAAAGCATACCTGATACCAGCTCTCTACCCAATATCTCTAGAGCTCAAGTCATATCTGCCCTCTCCAAGGCCAAAAACACAGCCTCAATTGGACCAGACAACATCCCAGACTGCTTACTAAGCAATTTAAAAGAGGATCTAGCAGACTCACTTGCAGTTCTTTTTAACCATAACCTGAGAACTGGCTTTGTACCAGCAGAACAGAGAACAGCAACAGTAATCCCCTTGCATAATGGGGGGCCATCAACCGACCCAGAGAACTACACACCCATAAGTCTAACCAGTTTCATCTGGAAAGGCCATGGAAAGGATCGTCACGGACCTTATCAGCAAGGATTAGACAACCTTCAAACTCTACACCCAACCCAGTTTGGCTTCTTTAAGGGTAAATTATGTTTACTGAACCTGGTAGACTTCTTTGAGTCACCAAAGCCCTGGATGAAGGCAAGACCGTGCATATCGCCTATATGGACCTAGCCAAAGCCTTTGACACAGTCCCCTACTTGGGTATAACTGAAAAACTCTCCCTTACATCACTAGATGGGTAGCCAACTGGCTCACTAACAGAACACGCAGTGTCAAAGTTAGAGGCTCCACCTTTACCATTTGACAAAGTGGAATTCACCACTAATTGCAATATTGACAGCACCCCTATACGTTCAAACCCGGTGGTGCGAGATCTGGGAACACAGGTCGACAGCAATCTGAACCTTGACCACCAGGTTTCCACTGTGCCAAAGAAACCTTCTACATTGTGCATCTCATAAGTAAAGGCATCACATCTAGGTCTAAGGATGTCATAACTCCACTTTACTCGACCCTAATCAGACCATTAATAGAATACAATACTCCCTTATGCATAATCAGACCATTAATAGAGTACAATGCTTCCTTCTGCATGTATCTGAACAGATACCAACTGGACAGACCACAGAGGTTTCTCACAAGAAAATACAAGGCCTCCAAACCATGACCTATGTGGACAGACTGAAAGCCCTGTCACTGTATTCTGTATCATATAGGCTACTGAGAGGCGACTTGTGCCTGGCCTACAGGGCAGTCTCTCACCCCGACCTGATGGAAATGCAGCTCATCCACAAACCAAATGGCACTAGAATCACTTGCTCTAGGGATCTCAACCTTGCCAGTGGCATTGACAGAACATGCTGGACAGACAGTTGTTTCCCAGAGACTGCTGCTGCTCTGGAATACACTTCCAATTCATGGGAAGCAGAGCTCCTCAATGACCCTATTCAACTGCAACCTGGACAAATGGATGGGTGACCACAAATTCACTCCAGGGGTGGCACCCATGTCCCTCGTGTACAGGGGTAGTCGGTGCTGATTTTTAAAGTATGTCCATCTAACCAAGGACAACTGGAGAAACCTGGGATGAGAATGGCTAGACTTATAAAGGTTCTAGAGCCGTCAGCCTAGTAACCTCCTATGAACCTATGAACACGTTTAAGTTCCTGTAAAGCCTTCCCCTTATCCTGAAGGGTCTTAAACATAGCAACAGCAACGTCAACAAAATTATCAAGAGGGGCATCCATTAATTTAGCCTTAATATGATCAGGCAAAGGTTGAAGCCAAAGCCAAGAATACTTTCTCATCACTGACCCAAAAGCAGTAGCCCTAGATAAAGCATCTGCTGTATCGTAACTACACTTGATGGAATGACAAGCGACCTGAGAGGAAGTCCCTAACAAGGAAACAGCAGAAGTTTTACCCTCAGAGTCTGGAAGATCAGGAATAACCTGACAGGCCTGGGATAGGACAGCCAGGAAATACCTGAACATATGAGTCTGATAATTAATTGTCCTAAAAGCCAAGGTAGCAGATGTGTAAACCTTCCTTCTTAGCCTTTCCATGGTCCTGCTATCTGTATCAGATGGCAGTTACTTGGGAGAAAGAAGGAAATGAGAGGGCGTGTCAGAAACAACAGATACCACCAAGGGGTCAGCAGAAGGACACCTGTACAAAAACTTACAGTTCTTGGGCACCCTATAGAATCTATCAGGTTTCTTGAGAGCAAGAGGATGAGAGTCTGGAGCCTTAGAAGCACTGGAAAAATCATCCAATAAGGCAGCCAAAACAGGAGGAACAGCACAAGATTTAGGAGACTCCATCTGCAGCAGCACATAGCATCTTTCATGTACCTCAGAAACCCAAGCACAATCCCAGTTAAAGAAGTCAATCATCCTGGAGATCATGTCCGCAAAAGAAATCTCTTCAAAGGGAGTTTCAGGACTGGTAGATTCATCTTTCTCTGTCCTCTGGACTATGGATCAAAGGATATGAGAAGAGTAAGCAAGGAAATTCTCATTTGAATCCAGCTCCTCATCAGAGGAATCCTATTCCCTGGGTCTTTTTAGTGGAGTAGAGGACCAAAGTGGGACTGGAAAAGAAACTTCCTGAAGAGGTTTCAATGCCATCAAAGCACTAAACAAACCCTGAGTGAAGGACTACCATTCACTTTGCAGATGCTTAGGAGCAGGAGTGATATGTTTAGTCTTGCTTTTTTTTCAATGGGATGTCCGCCTTATAAAATTGGAAAGACTCTGACCTAGGATGGCATTCAATGATGGTAGTAGGGACTACTTCTCTAAGATTTGAGGAACACCCCTAGGCCCCTAATCAGACGTGGTTCCCCCTTACCATCTATAACAGAGGTCTGCAATGCCTCCTCAGACAAGCTTAAACTCTGATCCCAACTAGCTTCCAACCTGGATGCAGCAGAGGAATCCAACAATAAAGCCGGCCGAACCTCTGGGCAGCCACTAGTCTTGGGAGAGACGACCAGCGGAGGCTGAACAGCAGAAGATTCCAGCCTATGCTTCTTGGCCTTCTTCAGTGGCAGCTCTCCCTTGGACCAGGAAGTACGCAGCATCATTTCTCTTGCAAGAAGCTTAAAATACTGATTTTCAAGACAGAGAGCCAAAGAAGAGAGTCTACTATGAAGGGTTTCGGGTACAAAGGCCTGACAGAAGGAACAGGACATATGGTCATGAGAGGCATCTAGGCAAAGACACTGGTCATGGTTGTCTTTATGGGGAATCCATTTCCCACAATGGCATTTACCCTTCTTGGATGACATGAAACCCCACAAGCAACAATAAAAAGGACAAGTAAAAAAGGCTGACTATCAGGGGAAACTGTAGGCAGCGACGCACAGATATTCCAATGCAGACAGCACAGTAGGGAAGGTGGTTCTGGAGATTACATTTGTAACAGCCCATAGTAATTTCTGAGGGACTGAGAAACCTCAGTGTTCTTTCAATGAAAACAGTGGCACAGTTTGGAAATAGTCTCAGAGAAAAATAATCCATCACAGGGAGAATCAAATATCAGGCCCTCCTATGAATCTGAAATCTGAGGATAAAATCCTGCTTCTGTCCCTTCATCCCCCTGTCCAGAGTAAGTATCTTGAAATTCTTCAGGAAAAGAAGAATCCATTTTTCTTCTAATAAAAACCACCTTATAAGAAGAATCAACAGCCTGAATTAGACCTGAACCAGACCTAATAAACTACTCTTGCCTAGGGAAATTTGAGGAACAGTAGATGCATGTTTAGTTTCTTCTGTTTCTTTTTGACAAGAAAAATGGGGTGAACAGGGCTGTTAATAGCAGCAGCATCCTCCCCAGGGATTGGCACAACATTCTGACCAAATAGGGAAGGCTCCCCTGCCCCTTCTCCCAGGACTGACAAGAATGGTTTTCCCTTTCCCACTGACGGGACTCAACAGCCACAGTGGATACAGTTAACTCCAGGTTCTTAGTGGCTGTAGGTGCTACACCACACTGATCGAGGGTAAAAAATTAGTGGTCTGAGGAACCAGCTTTGGCCACAGCAGAGTCAACCACCTGAGGTGGAAGCAAACTGCTAGTCTGCTGTAGTGGTAAAGGCTGTTTGTTTAACTTCCTCTTTTTGTGATTGGAAGAAGCACCACCATTGGTACCAGTAGTTTGTTCCATGGTCAAGCCAAAAATAGTGCCTCCTTCCCTGGGAAACAAAGCAGCATAAGCCGGTAAAAATTCTAAGTCCTAAAAAGTAACTTTTTCCCAATAAAGCATAGTAAAAAAACACTTAAAATATACTTGCTGGCTGCGAAAAGTAAAACATACACAGTTTTACCAGAGAAAAATGGTTTAACAATGTTTTTAATAACTTTTAATATGACATGAAAAAAATGGGGGTTCTTTTCTGGGAAAAACAAGTAACATTAGCAGTTAAAAAAAGAAGTTATGTACTCTCTATAACTTTCCATGTGAGTTGTTTATCTCGCCTTTATTCTCATTGATGGGTTCGGAGCTGATCCTCAGCTCCAACACGGCCGATAGCAAAGCTCAAGGTTTGCCAGTAGCTCGATACCAAGTCCCTTATCCCACAACGCACTGCTGGAATTACCTCAGATCTTGTTTGCTGCGAGTATATATACCTTTTTTTTCTTTTTCTACAAGGAAGCAAAGAAGAAGTATTGAATAACCAAGATGGTACTAGCCTCTAACTCAACTGTCAGCCAGGAGGGAGGGACGTGAGAATAAACGTGAGATAAACAACTCGCATGGAACGTTATGGTGAGTACATAACTTCTTTATGTGAAGTTGTTAAATCTCGCCGTTTATTCTCACTGATGGGTAGCATCCCTAGCACCCTCAATCTTGGGTGGCTCATGGAAGTACGTTTTTTAGTACCGTGGAGCCAAAGGAAGACCTGTCCCTGGAAGCCTTATCTACTTTGTAATGTGTGATAAAGGTATGAGGCTTAGACCAAGTTGCTGCAGCACAAATATTGTCAAGGGGCAATTTAGCTCGAGAGGCATAAGACATAGAAATGGCTCTGAAAGAATGAGCCTTACGTTTGTGTGTCAATGGCATGTTTGCATTCGCATAAACAAAGGATATACAATCTGATAACCATTTAGATAGGGTTGTTTTAGCCACTGAGTTACCTTTTCTGGCCTCCAAAAAGGATATGAAAAGTTGATCTGATTTTCTAATATCCTTAGTTCTATCAAGATAGAATCTGAGCTGTCTGTGTACATCAATTTTGTGCAGCATGTATTCCACTTTGTTGAGGGATTGGGAAAAAAGACTGGCAACTCAATGACCAGACTGATATTGGATTCAGAAAAGACTTTATGCAAAAAGGAGGGGTTTGTTCTGAGAGATACTCTATCAGCATGGAAAATCATGTAAGGAGGTCTGATAGATAATGCTTGAAGTTCTGACACTCTGCAGGCAGAAGTAATGGCTACTAGAAATATAGTCTTCCAGGACAAATATTTGAGATTACAAGAAGATGCTGGTTCGAAGGGGGGGGGGTTATTTGAGACAGCATAAAATTCAAATTCCATGGAGAATAAGGGATTTTGATAGGAGGTCTCATGTGAAAGGCACCTTTAAGAAAAGCCTTAGATAACTTATGGCCCATAAAGTTCAACCCATCAAATCCAAGGTGGAAATTTGATATGGCGGCTAACTGGACTCTAACTGTGGCAGCTGCTGCTCCTTCCTTAAAAATCTTTGTCAAAAATTCTAAAATGGACGATAGAGGATCTGGGAAAGTGTTGATTTTCTGTATATTGGCCCAAATTGTGAACCTGTTCAACTTACTGTGGTATAGTTTCCTGGTGGATGGCTTGTGAGAAGACAAAAGGATTTGTCTTGTATCATCTGAGAGTGAATGAAGCCTGGCAATTAGGGGAAGTGGATTAGCCAAGCAGTCAGCTTTAGGGACTGCAGTGAAGGATGGAGGTCCCCTGACGGTTGTGTCAGAAGGTCCGGAACTGGGTCCAGGATTCATGGATCCTCCAGCAGATGATGGTGAAGGAAGGGGAACCAAATCTGTTGAGGCCAGTAGTGGGCTATGAGGATAACTGTCCTTCCCAGCGATTTTGCTTTCTGTAAAAGCTTGGGTATCAATGGAATAGGTGGGAATGCATATAGGAGACCCGGAGGCCAACCGTGTACGAGTGCATCTCTCGGGGAATGTCCTGGAGGTGGTATTAGGGCAAAGTAGCTTCTGCATTTGGTATTGATGTGACTGACAAAGAGGTCGCAGCAAGGCTGGCCCCATTTGCGGAAAATCAAATCCACAACTCGTTGGTTGAGAGACCACTCGTGAGGCAACAGTATTGCCCTGCTCAGCTTGTCCGCTATCACGTTGGATTTCCCCGGGATGTGCGTTGCTATCAGAAAACGGTGGGACGACACAGCCCATTGCCATACCCTGAGGGCTTCTCGACAAAGGGGGTAAGACTTGGCTCCGCCTTGTTTGTTCAAGTACCAGACCACTGACATGTTGTCCATCTGAATTGCAATTGTCCCTAGTGGAAGAGAGTCCTGAAAAGTACTGCAACCCCAGAAGTACCGCTCTCAATTTCAGAACACTGAAATGCAGATGTGACTCTTGATCCGTCCATGTGCCTTGGGCAGTCTTTCCCTGAAAATGCCCCCCCCCCATCCTATCAGGGAAGCATCCGTGGTCACAGTGGCTACTGGGGGGGAACAAAGGGTCTTCAGATTGTGAGATGAAGAGATGTCAACCACCACCGAAGGTCTCTCTTGCAAGAATCTGTAATGAGAATCATGTGGTGCATCGGTAGCTTTTGGTAAGACCACTGAGCGAAGAGGAGCCATTGAAGGATTCTCATATGCATCCTTGCGAGTGGTACAGCCAGGATTGCTGTCGCCATCAAACCTAGCACATTCAAGACCTCTGCTGCTGTAGCTTTGTTCTTTGACACCAGTGAGTTGATGTGTTGGCGAAGAAGTGAGACTCTTTCGATTGGAAGACAGAGTGGTGGTTGAGGTATCTAACTCTGCTCCTATAAAAACGGTATGCTGCGATGACGATAAGGCAGACTTTCTGAAGTTGATTGTAATGCCTAATTGATGGCAGAGTGTCAGAGTATATTGTGTTGCCTGAGTCAATTGATGCCTGGTGGTAGCGGTGAGGAGCCAATCGTCTAGGTATGGAAACACCTGGTATCCTAGATGCCTCAGGTGAGCCGTGACCACTGCCATGCATTTGGTGAACACTCTGGGGGCTGTATTGACACCAAAGGGCAGGGCTCGAAACTGGTAATGATTGGCTCCCAGCCGGAAACACAGGTGATCCCTGGAGCATCTGTTCATCTTTATGTTATAGTACGCGTCCTTGAGATCTATGGAGCACATCCAATCGCCTTTCCCTAGGAAGGGAAGAATGGACTGAAGCGTGACCATTTGGAACTTCTCTTTCTTTATGAACTGGTAGAGTCTGCTGAGGTCAAAGATAGGTCTCCAGTCCCCTGTTTTCTTTGGTACCAAAAAGAATCTTGAGTAAGTTCCGAATCCAACTTGGTCTGCTGGGACTGGTTGGATGACTCTTTCTAGCAATTTTTGGACCTCTACGATTGCTTGTTCCCTGAGACTGGGTGGAACACCTGGGATTCTGTTTACAGGAGTGGAAAGGGAAGAGAACGGTATGAAATATCCTCTGGAAATGATGCTTTGTACTCATGTATCTGACGTTAGGTTTAGCCAGGCTTCTGGGTACAAAGATAAGCGACCCCCGACTGCCTCCAGAGCCGGACAGCTGGGCCTCCTTTCAGGAGCGCTGGTAGACCTGACCAGAGAACTGGCCTCTGTCACCCTGTTGTTGTGGACTCCCTCTGCCGCGTGGGCGGCATCTTCCGTTATAACCCCCTCCTCTGCCTCTATAGGGAGTTTCTCCACGTGTGTCCTGAAAGGCTCCCTGTGCTTTTCGGAACCACATTTTCCCTCCCATAGGGCCCTTGGGATAGGGCCGAGTAGGGGTAGAAAAATGGACTCCAACGGCAGATAGGGTCTTGCCTTCCTGCTCACACCTGGTTAAGGTTTCCTTTACTTTAGGCCCAAACAGTGATGAGCCATCAAATGGGGTGTTGATAAAGGAAGACTTAAAGGGCTCCACAAAGGAAAAGAGACGCATCCCGGCTCGTCCCTGCAGAGCAATGCCTGAACTAGTGGCTCTACTCAAACCATCAGCTGCATAAGATATGAGACGCATGGACGAGTTCACAACTGAGTTTAGGGTAGCGAGCTGTGTGTTGACTTTGTCGGCAACCCCTGCAGTTACCGTACCCTGGACAGCATCTCCTAGCTCTTTCAGGAGATCTCTTTGCAGTCTCGTGAAATGGGTTAAATAGTTCAGCGATCACAGAGAAAAAGTCGCTGAACTAAACATGCGTTTCCCATATCTATCCATGATCCTAGAATCTCTGTTAGGAGGATGGATAGATGCAGATGTTTCAGACACTTCCATTTTGGTGGCTGCAGCTACCACCATGGCATCAACAGGCACTCCTTTGGTCAAAAAGGCTTTGTCCACTGGGGCAGAGATGAACTTATTCGGCTTCCGAGGGACAGATTCCATGGCCTCCGGTGACTCTCACGCCTTATGAGAGATCAGCTCCATGAGCTCGTCGTAAGGCGGAGACACCCAAGAAGTGGAAGGTTGAGACCCAAAAGCCTTCAAGAGCACTGACCCGTCCTCAGTAGGTGTTATGGACTGCCAATCGCCCTCCTGACTCAGGATCACTGCAAAGGAGATATCCTCAGAGGGAGATCGAGGGGACCCTTCTGACTCATCCAAGTCAGTGTCAGATGTCAACGACTCCTGTGGGGAGTCTAAGTGCCTCCTCTTACATAGTCTCTTCCAGGGTACCTCCACAGTGGGGAGATCTGGGAAGGTCTCGGAAGAGCAGGGGACGCCCTGTGGGGCTATTTGAGGCTCAGGTTCTCTACGCTTAGGGGGACCGGCAGACGTAGAAGTGGACACAGAAGCTTGAGGGGAGAAGGAAGCCCGAACTGATGCCGATTATGTCTTAGGAGACAGGACTCTCTTCATGGCATCGAAAGCACCATGGCTCCGACAATAAGGGATAGACAGATCCGGAGGGACCATCCGATCCTCCCGCACCAAAACCATGGGCTCCGAGCCCGAGGTAGGAGCCAAGCTCATCGGAGCCGAAGCCCAGCGTGGAAGAGTCTGCACCGAAAAATCGGTCCAACTATCCTCCCTGGACCTGACAGGAGAGTGTCGGCTCCTGGTGTCCTCAGTCGGTGCTGAGGACGTCCGAGTAGATGGAACCGATAACACCAGTGCAGGTCTCTGTTCCATAGGTTCGACAACTATCGGTTCAAGCTCCTTCGGCTCCAAGATTCCAGTACAGCTCGCAGGAGAAGTTCGGTTCGATGGTCTTCGGCTCTGACGAAGTGGTCAGGGCCAACAACAATTTAGCAAGTCCTGGTGCCCGTAAAAGCTTCTGCACTAGCCGATCCATATCCATATCAGAGAGGCTGACTGAAGACTTCGAGGAATGCACCGAAGGTGCTGACTGGAGCAGAAAAGATGAGGGAACCTCAGAGACTGGCCTCAAGACTGGGAGCTGGCTCCGAACCAAAGGGACACTCGGTTCCGAGGACTGTGGAACCGATGACCCTGTACCCTCTGATCTTTTTACCTTCTTGGTAAGTTTAGAATCTGAAGATTTTGAAGAAGTGCTGGCACCTTCCCGGCTACCAAACGCCTCTGAGAAAGTATGCTGCAGCAACCCCCTATCAATGAGTTTTCTTCTTCTCTCTAAGAGAAATCTAGAGGAAAAAGAGTGGCAAACACTGCAAGAGTCTTGGAGGTGTTTAGCCCCCAGACAGTAAACACATTGGACATGCCCATCAGTGATGGACATTTTCTGTCCACAATCTGGACATTTCTTAAACCCCGATTTGGGGTGAGACTTTTCCCGCTCATCCGACATGTTAGAAACAGACACCACAAAATTAACCTGTAGAGGTTAAATACAGGGCTAACTAGGCCACACTAAAAAAATACTAATAACAAGAATAAAATTGTTAAAACTAAATAGGACTAAGAAAACTAGGTCAACACAGGGTACTATCTCTACAATCTAACCTACTTAAAACTATATTATTTTAACGAGAAACACACACACACTAAATAAAGAATAATTTATCAAAAGGAGAAAGAATTTTTTTAAATTTACGATTTAGCAAAAAATGGTCCGAGCTGACTGGATCACCGAGATCTCTCTTGCCGCGGCAAACTAGATCGGAGGTAATTCCAGCAGTGCGTTGTGGGATAAGGGGCTTGGTCTCGAGCTACTGGCAAACCTTGAGCTTTGCCATCGGCCGTGTCGGAGCAGAGGATCGGCTCCGAACCTATCAGTGAGAATAAATGGCGAGATTTAACAACTTCACATAACACAGTTTAAAAAAAAGACTTAAAACACTTTACCAACCACAAAAAGTAAAATAAACACAATTTATCCACTGAAAAATGTTCTTCAACTACTTTAAACAACTTCTAATTTGACAGGAAAAAGTGCACTCCCATTTAAAAGAGAGTCCAATGACTCATGGAATTAAAATAACTTTCCTAACAAAGAAAGCACATTTAAACAATAAATTTAAAATGTAGAATGTTGTTCCCAAAGGGAACTTATCTGCCAAGCAATGGAACAGCACAAACTGACATCCAATCCTCAAAAGCCTGCAGAAGAACTCTATCTTCAGCAGCAGGAAAGCTCTGAAGGCCTTGGAGCTCAAACCTGACCTATTAGGCAGCTCAACTCAAGCTGCCTAATGGTTTGGGCACATGGAAAGTGTCTATGGAATAGATCTCCTGGTCCTTGGAAAATGTATTTCAATAACATGATACAGTGTGCAGCTGGTTTCTTTCAGGATAAGATTTAGGGAAGATCAGTACTAAACCCAAAAGATAGAAAGCCTCGTCACTACAGATTGCCTCTCCTCATTCTACTAGAACCTTCTTTACAACCATTCTTTTCCAGAGTAGGTTCTCCCAGATTAGTTACATGTTGTGTGTTCTAGTCTTAGCAATAAACATGAACTTTGTTGCTACATTTTTTTAAACAGATGTAGAGGAAGACTGTAGCTGAGTAACATTAATGAAAACATGACATACCAGAAGTCAGAGAAGTTAACAATAAAAAAATCCATCAAATATTTTTGGGGGGGTGGATTATTTGTTACCCAGGTTACGTGACTAACTCTGTCACCCATTAGACATCATCAGAATTGTAACCAGTACTGCAGCAGGGTGTAAGTTTAGTACTGCGTAATCGTAAACCTCATCGCTAAACTACCAACCTACAAAACAACTGAAAAGGACAAAGGAAAATTACTTTATTTGTACTGAGTAGATTACAACATTGCTAACCATGCCACATACTGCCAGGAATTCCTGACAAAACTACTATGGACTCTACTTAAGAGACTCCCAGGATGCTACATTCACTAAGCCCCTGTAGATAGAAGGCTCTGAAACTGATTGTGAGGTACACAGCTGCAGTCCCATCCTGGAAGACCTCAAAACATGGAGCTGTTTAAGCACTGTAACCATGCAAAACAACTGCTTTGTTCCTTTAAACACCTTTATTGAATCACTTAAGATACAGGCAAACATACATTAAAAGAAAAACAAACATATTAACATGTTTTCTGTTTACATATATTGTACATCACATGTCCTTCTTTGTAACTATAATCAGTCCAACATCACAAATTGCTGAATTCCTGCCTTCCCTTAAACCTCACTCCTCCTCCTCCTCCTGAACATTACTCTACATGTATTGTTCCCGCAGTTTCCATTTATTTCTATGCGATTTGCTCCTTCCCTTTTCCCTCTTCCACCTCTTCTATTTATTTTGTAATACTCAATACTTCAATATAGCTGGTTTAGACTTTATCATTTTCTAGTAATTGCTTTTTTGGCAGCCAACATAATTAAATTTAATAAGGTCTTACTACATCTAGGCAATTCAGATCCTGTATCCCAGCTAAAGAAAAAAAAAATCATATCCTTAGCTAGTCATTTGTACACCAGATATTTCTAACAAAATACTCCGCACAGAATTTTAAAAATCTGCCGACTAATTACATTCCCAAAATACATGTTCCCAAGTTACCTCTTTCTTTCGCATCACAGCTCCAACATTTGCTATCTACCTGAGAAAAAAATGTTGACGTCTACCTAAGCAAGCACATCCAGGCAAAGATCCTAAACCTTCTGGACTGTGTTGTATACTTGGGAGACTTCCATATGACCACTCATTGTTCTTTTGTAAATTGCTTTTCCATCTCTCTTACAAATCTTTTCTATCCGCCTCCGATTGAGTCTTACAGTTTTTAAGCAATAATTTACATGCCGTATTAATTATCTATTTTTAACAGCAGCTTCTGTTCTATATTTGACTAAAAACCCCACCAGTTCAAGTCTTTCACTTAAGGTTCCCCTATCCCTTTCTCTTTGCCTGTATGCCGATATCACTCCCTGGTAGGGAAGGCAGTCTCTAGCCTGCAGTTCTAACATCTTCTTGTCCTCATCCCACTCCATTACTTTTTCCTCTCTAGTTATTTGCTCCTAGCATCTTTCTTCCTTTCTCAGTATATTGCAGCCCTCTCTTGCATACTTTCTGTACCCCTAATTGTAGTCTTCCCTATTGGCAAAATCTCTTTTCTCCACTTTTGTGTTGGCTTAGTTCTTGGAATACTCTCTGCTACTTTATGAATACAAAATTCTGTATGGTTGTTATCATCATCCTTAAGGATCTGCACCAGATATCCCCCTCTTTATTCCTTGAACACCCCCCAGCTTCATCTTTATCCCTTTCCATTTTGAATTATAACCTTCTCCTTCAGTTATTTATATGAACTTTAACTGTGTACCTCTAAAAAATATTTCTTCAAATTAGGTAATCCTAAACCACATTGTTCTTTTTGATAGACCAACTTATCCCACTTAACTCTTACCCTCTTCACCTCCCACATAAACTCCTTAAAATCTTTAATTATTGTCCAGAACTTCTCCTTTGGTTGATAAATATGTCTGTCCTCTATATAAAACTGAAGGGAATAAAAACATTTTTTACTATCCACATCTTGCTATCCATATCCATAAACAAGAGCTTCCATTTTCTCAGTTTTTGTATTATCTTTTGTTTAGTCTCTTCCCACATATCATTAGCTGCAGTAACAGAATCTCTTTTAACCCATACTCCCAAGTGCTTCATCTTATCATGCCCCAGTAAATATGGGTATTGCAAAATCAATTATCGCCCGGCTACATAATTTACGGCTATAGCCTTTGTTTCACCTTCATTAATTTTATATCTACAAAAAATTATCTTAAAATGTTCCATAATGCTGAGCTGTCCTTTATTTTATTACCATACCTATTACATCCTTGTATTTTCTTTGCCAATGGCTCTAAATATGAAGCAAACAACAAGGAGGAAAGAGGACATCCCTGCCTGGTTCCTCTAATCAGATGCAACTTATCAGATAGGAACCCTCCCACTTTAACTCTAGCCTCTGATCCTTCATATATTCTCTCCTAATTAAAATTACTATTTTTTTCAGGGAATGCAAAGAACCACTGCACTTCTTAGGCTTAGCTTTGAATACTCCAACCTGTAATATAATTAAAACATTGGTAGACAACAGGGCATACCTCTCAACCTGGAAACATCAAAAATCTGGACAAGGCCCATGAAAAATGGGTACAAATCTGTATGCTGATTAACATATAATCTGCATATACATTTACGTAATCCCGCCTATTCCAATGGAATTGTGGGGTATCAACTTTCAAATGCAAACTGAAGAACAGACAACCAAAATATGGCACCAGAGTCCCCCTGCAGCCATTCCAATGTCCCATTAGATGGCTATTTCGTCCCATTTACCATAAATACTAATGTGTGCGTAGCATACTGCTTTACTTCTACAATGACTATTTGGATTTTATTTTTACATTTTACAGCACAATGCACAAACACTAATAGAGATCTGCTAAACAAAGCAGTACTGTCTCACAATGAAAATAGACTTGGCATTAACATTTCTCTGCCCTTGAAACTCACATTCATTGAAACAGCAATGAAACCTGCACCACATCCAAAGAAAATGCATCTGACCAGTGGTGGATAAAGATTACCTTTGGACTGTTTTCAAATTATTGGCCACTTGCACACAAAACAAGAAACATACATGTGCTCTTTGATGTACCTTCCTGACTTTATTAAATTATATTCCTTGTATAATACAGCAGCACACTTGTTAGATAGAGCGCATTTTAAATTTACTGTTTGAACATTTTTCCAGTAGGCAATGAAACAAAATGTATGAACCAATAATGGCAAAACCACCCCAATTCAGAACATTTCCATCATAAAAATCTACTTCCACACCCATACAATATATATAAATAGAATATATATATATAAATAGAATGACTGTAGTGTAAGCCATAGGCATCTTGCACAGCTTCTCGCACTTATTTTCAATTTCAGTTTTTTTTTTTTGGGGGGGGGGGTGGACAAAAGGCCAAAAATCAGGGACACATTTTAAAAACTGCTTGTATAATTTTGGAAAGTTGCTAGAATAAAATGTGTTACCACCATGCATTTCACTACCAAGTCTTGAACCCAGGACTTTCTGCACTACAGTCAGCGCAATATACCACTATGCCAAATCAGCAGTTTCCTGAAAGATAGGAAGACTGAAACTTAAATGGCTATCATGTAGTGAATTCAGTTCTCACTTCTCAATATAGCTCTCAACCTCTTAGCACAAAAAACCTGGACAAAGCCAATAATTGGAGAATACAGACCCAAAATAGGGACAAATTTTAAATACTGATCTTATAAACTTAGAAAATTGCTAGAATAAAAAGGTTTTGTGTTACCATTTATTTTCTGAAGAATATGAGGTCTGGAATTCAAATGCCTGACATTATTTAGTCAATTCAATCCTTGAGTGATTTGCCACAAAAATCCTGAAAACCACAGATTTTATGAGGAACAGATCAAAATTATGAGGCATAAATTCACAAGTGGTGGCGGCTAGGGACTTTAGGCTCTTTTTACCTTATACCCAAGGTACATGGTTTGAGCCAGAGTACCTGTAGCAGCTACCAGGTGTATCAAACTGGGGACATTTACACACACACACACACACACACACACACACACACACACACACACACACACACAGACACACACAGACACACAGACACACACAGACACACAGACACACACAGACACACAGACACACACAGACACACAGACACACACAGACACACAGACACACAGACACACACATCCAATCAAAAATGTGTATTCACTATCTACAGTATATAAAACACACACAGACAACACACACTTTTCTAAGCACAAAAAAGCCTTCCTTGGTGGATATAATAGGGAAATCACAGACTTTCCAGGGCTGAGAAGGCCTTGCATTATACTCTCTCTATAATGCCCAACAGCTTGGTCACTATTGTTTATATTTTTAGGCTGCCTTCTCCTTCTAATTGTTAATGTTTCACTAGAATCTAGTAGTATCGACAGTGCATCAATTAATTGGCATCCAAATAATTGACACAAACATTTACAGTCCCAAAGGATTGCATCCTCACATAAGTATGAATACACAGGTCGCACAACAGAGAAAACATTTCATTTTTGCAGTGGGACAGTCCCACTTCTAACCCCCACCCCAAAACCCCATATGTGGAAAAACACCCAGCAACCTAATGTTAGACAAACTTGGAGAAAAGTAGAAAACAAATGGGAAACATAAAAACAAATGGGAAACTTGCCTTTTATGTCTTCTCCAAGTCAAGTACACCACAGTTTGTGTGACTCAGCCCCTTCTAACAATCAGACATGAACTTAAAACGGAGACATTCTGAGACGGTCTCAGTTAAGTAAAAGACAAAGTACCATATCACTGATTAATATAGGGTGTGGTTCTTACTTATGTAGTGCTGTGTATTGTATTCCTGGCTGGTGTTGATGAGATCAGGATGGTTAAAGCATGTCTGTGTTATCAATGAGATATGTCCAGTTAATGGATAAAAAAACGAAATATATAAATATATACATACAGACACAAGCATGTACACACACACACACACACACACACACACACACACACACACACACAAAACACACAGGCTCCCTCAAGCTTACACACACACACACACACACACACACACACACACACACACACACACACACACACACACACACACACACACACACACACCAATTTCCAGCGTTAAGGAGGTGCGACCTAAGAATGGGACTCTTCTGGCTAGCTTTTGGATAGGTAGGTCAAAAGTTGATCACTCTTAAAGGGACTGTGGAGGTAATGCAATGGAAGTCACTACGAGATGCAGATCGGTTCAAATGTTGGACACGGAATCAGTAACATCCTTAAAAAGCAAAACTTTATAAAAAAGATTTAAAAAAGTGATAGAGTGCGTATTTTAATAGTAGTGATCCCACTATCGGGACTGGACTAAATATGATTGCTTGCTTTGTCAGGTGTTACTTGGTGACTTCATTGTATCTGGGGGTCACAGTAGACCTGATATTAGTTTGGCAGCGTAACAAAAAAAAATGTTCCAGGATAAGTTTTGCTTTCCTGGTGACAAATAAATAGGACTGCATCTGCTAAATTCATTTGTCTAAAGCACCACCCATACCTTTTAAGTGCAATGATTTAGGGGTTGCGGTATGATTTTTGCCATCATATTTAGCCGTACTATTCACACATTTACAGATTTTATTCCCAAGTTAAATTGATAATATTTAACTAGTATCTATTCAGAAAAATAAGAAATCAAATTGCCCCTTCTTCTGACCTTCTGTTTGCCCCTTCTTCTGACCTTCTGCTGTGGTTTGTTCCTGGCTACGCTGTGATCATCAGCCTTCCGTTCCCAGAATGTGGAACATTTCCCAGCAGTACAAATTACACTAGTGTTAATTCTGTCAACTAGGAGCCACAGAAAGTTTCACCCAGACTAAATCAAACAAATGCTTGATTTCTGTCAGTATCATGTCTGTCTCACTGTAAAGAACATTGCAAAATACAGTGTTAATGCGTTACTCACAGTCTGCAGGCTGAGTAGGAGTTTGGAGTTCGATCCGCAGACTAAAAATCTGGCAGCAGCAGGCATTAATGAGCTGCCGATGCAAGATTTGCTAGTAACCAAACTGTTGGCACATGGGAGGTATGTTCCCAGTCATTTCAGTTCCAGTGTCAAAATATCTTTCCTGTCAGTATAGCGGAGCGGTATATGGTATGCTTGAATCTATCACTTATGCGTGGTAGTGTTTGTAACTGGAATCGAATTGCTGCTCACGAAGACGACCCCCCCCCCCCTCACTTATCTAACCTTTGCCCATCAGCTTGTCACTGCTGTCACTTTGTAAACTTATGTTTTTTCACACTTCAGGTGGCTACCAGCACAAAACTAACTGGAGGAAAAAAATGAAAGATTTCAAACCGAAACCAAATCGTAGTGTCCAAAAGTGTATGCTGTAGCTGAAGTTTAGGTACCTGAAAAGCAGCATTCCTCACACCGTTGTATTAACGTACGGTTAGGGCACTTCATTTTAAAGGTGCAGTGTCACACACTCAGCACCCAGGTAAATTGTGCACTTTATTTAAAAATATAGCTGGCATTTGTGAACCAAGAAGAGGCATGTTACATAATACGCCAGTCTTTACTTTTTGTTTTATTTTATTTTTAATAAGGAAATCCTTTTAACTTGTAACGTACATATTTCAAAAGGGGGAGGGGCAACTGTTATTCTAGCAATATAGGGTATAATTGGGCATGCCTCAATAGAATTACCAGAATTAATAAACTTGGATGTGTGAACTCAAAAAGTGAATTGGTGTAACATACAATAATTGTGGCACCAGGGAGCAGCAAGTCGAGGATTAAGGACACAACACACACACACATGCACACGCATCCTTTCCGTTCATGCTGCTGCTGCTCAAAAGTGGAATAAGACATTTCCCTACCCACTCGCAAGTGCACCTTTGCAGCCAGATGATAATGGCAAGCAGAGATCATTTCATTTGCAGCAAGAAAGTTCCCACTTACATCTGAACAAGCCAGCCTAGCTCAATTCCGACAGGCTGGTAGCCTGGCAGGAAATGTGTAAATGCGTGCACGTGAGCCCTTGAGCACAAATCCGACAGGCTGGTAGCCCCGACGGAGCTGATGTCATTTCGCACATGATAACATCAGCTTAAAAAGTTAAAAAATACTTAAAAAAATAAAAACAACTGGAAAAAAATCTGAAATGAAGTGGTGCCACTAAGGAACTGTGGCACCACGTTATTTGGAGCCGAAAACTCGGTAAAAACCGAGTAATTTGGTACGGTTAGGAGGTATACAGTAGGGCCTAGCATTATTTAAATAGGAGTACGGCAGTGTATAGTGCAATATGACGAGCATCACACAAATACATTTTAAAAAGAAAAATTAACAACCTTTGTTAACAGCTTAAAGGTACTGATAATTTCACAATGAGCCAAGAAAATGTTGCTCACCTGTTTCCCAGTTATAAGCCACAGAACTTCCATAGTCTGAAGGAAGGCAGTCCATCACTTGTTCCTCGGTTTCCTGGCGGACCTGGACAACTTTAATACCATTAATATCCACCACTTCAGGTTCCTGGGGCTCTGGCTTTGGCATCCTTGTACTGCAAGTTATTTGTCCTCTGGCAACATCACTCTCCAAAGCTGCTAATATAGCATCAGTTGGAAGTTGAAAAGTCTCTCCTCCTGCTCCAATGAATGTATTAGTACAGGTCCCATCTTTTCTCCCTTCATAACTTTGCTGGTTGGTGTTTTTGCTTTCTAGTGCTGAATCAGCTTTGCACGTTTGAACATGATTCAGCTGCTCACTGCTTGTGTCAAATTCTACTCCACATTGGTGGCAATCATAGCTATGGCTTTTTACATGTTCCAAACCCTCACTAGTAAGAGGAATTGTGTTGTCATGAAAGTGTACATGTACATCTGATAGCTGTCTAGAGGACTGGGTATGGGTCTTCACACAAGTTGGCAAAGGAGGAAGGGAGGGCACAGGAAGAGGAGGAGAAGCATGATGGTCACCTTTTAATATACTCATGGAGTGCTGAAAAACTGTACTGTCATTTTTAATAATGTCACCAACTTCAGCAGCATACTTCATAGAATTATTTTCACCAGCAGAGTGCTTGGATGAGACTGACTCTATTGCAGCAAGGAATCCAGGAATATTATAAAATTTGAGGAAAATTAAGGATGCCTTAAACTCCTCCAGGTCATCGGGCAGACTCTCAACTGTTGATGCATACATCATCTGAAGGATAAGATCAAAGTGTTTGGCACTTATATGATCAGGATTGAGATACCAGGTTAGAGATGCAGTTGGCTGGCTTATGAAAAGATTATGAAAATACTTGCTGCAGGCAGCAAGGACTGCTCGGTGAGCTTTGAACTGAACATCACCAATGGCAATGGAGCAGTCGCACAGGAATCCGTACTGCAACTGTCCGTGTAGCTGCTGCAGAACGTGACTGCTGTGGTCCTTTAAAGACATGGTCTCCTAAGTAATCAGCACATAAATGAAAGCAACAGAATCAGAACATTAGACTGAGCATTTCCTTGTTTTGGCCTTTTTATACTTCTTTCCTACAAGACAAAGCAGAAATCAAAACTTAAACTCTTCTGTCATTGCATGTACTTCTGCAAAAATAAACAATTTTTCACATACAAAGATCACAGCGCAAGGACTTGATATGTTTTAAAGATCTCCATAAATCTGTAATGCATTTGACTTTAAGCTGTCATTATCAATGCCTGAAATGATACCTTTGCCAGACCAATTCTTTTTTATATAATGACATACCCAATAAACCACTAGATAACAGCAAATACATTATTACAATATCAGATATCTAAGAAAGGATACTCTTTGATGAATCTTTGGCCCTTTATAACTTCACCAATCATAACTTATTAAAAAAACTTAGAGATACCATATTTGGAGATATTTGTGCAGCACATTTTAATGCATGGCATGACATAACATGCCAGACACACAAATGTTTGTCCCTTGGGCTAACCAGTTCACCCCTGCTCCCATTCTGGTCAACAGTAACAGCCATCTGCCAAATTAAGAAATAGCAATATAGATCTGATGCCAAGTGCAAAAGTATGTACTTGCTGACTTTTAGCAAACTCCAACAGAGGAGGCAGGATAAAACAGATCATTCAACACAGTGGGATAGAGAGAACGTGCACATGACCAATCGAGGAGGGTTAGCTCTTAGTTCTTTCAATATAGTAAGACTAAATTGGTTACATTTAGCAAAGGACATACCTTGATGGCTGCATGGATAGACTGAATCTAAATAAGGTACAGCTAGTATGAAAGGGGCTGGAAGGCTGCAGGAAAGCAATCCTCAAAAAGTAGTAAAGTAAAAAATCAGTGCCAGAAAACGTTGAAACTCCGTCCAAGCAGTTTATTCACTGACTGATAAAAAACAGACCAACAATGAAGACACCAATAACTGTTGTTAACGCTTTTAAAACCACAATTCGACATGCGTTTTCGTCCTGCTATATAGGACTTCATCAGACAACACTTTAATTACTTACAACCTTTTTATACTAATTAAAATCAATCTACCTTTATAAATTATCCATTAACCATGCTTAATTATTTCAAAACATCCTATCACAATGAAGGAACTCATGAATATTAATGCCTGTCAGGGGAATGTAAAAAATACATCAAATACATACATTGCTTGCTCTCATTTAAACTTGCCATTGTTCATCTTAAAAAATACTTGTATATATAAATAAATTACATAAATAAATGCTCAATTAATTAATTTTACACACAATAATAAATAATGACCTAAAAATATTTAAAAAAATATGTTTAAAAACAACTTCCTAAAAAACATTTTATTCTCAATATGTATATATAAATAGGGACTGGTGTGTTTAATGAGTTAATGCCCTCTAGTGTCCATTATGAACATCACATTGGTTTGTCTAAAGCTTGTTAGCTCTTATTTTGAGTAGAGGTGTTATGGTTAGGAAATCATTTAATCCAGGTTTAGTGTTGGAATCTAAATAAACCTGCCACCATAATTCTTTAGATTCCAAGATTTCCTCCCATAATCCACCCCTAATATCTGGCAAAATTTGATCAAGGACAAAAAATTGGAACTTGTATTCAGGACATATAGTAGTGTGTTTATATAAGGCATTTGTACTCTTTGCTTTCAGAATGTCATAGTTATGTTCATATATTCTTCTTTTCAAACAACGTTCCGTTTTACCTATGTAAAACGAATGACACTTCTGACAAATGGCCACATAAACTATTCCCTTACTTTCACAATTATAATAATTTCTACTTCTAAGCCATCTCCCTCTACTTTCAATATATATTGCTTGCTTATTGATGATATATGGGCACTGTTGGCATCTGCCACATCTATATGTCCCATTCCTACCTTTAATTCCCATCCGTGATTTACCACTACTTCTTTCCAATATCTTGCCTAGATTTGGTGGATTTTTATACACTATTCTAGGTGCCATTTTTGTTATTTCTTCAATGTCCGTTAAAGAACTAAATTTATTCCATTCTTTTTTGAAAATTTTACTCAATTTGAGGTTTGAATTATTATATTCTACTATCAAACTTCTCGAATAATTAACTTGTTCAGCTTTATTATTCGTTTGTCTTGATCTTGTATGTCCATTACCCTCTGAGGACCCTCATTTCTTTCTAAAATTGGTCTAAACCTATCTAACCTACCCAACTCTACCTCATTCCTTAACTTCTCTATAAAACTCTTGGGGTATCCACGTTCTGAAAACATATTTGTAAGGGTCTTACATTCTTCTTGAAAAACCTTATCATCTGATGTCATCCTTGAGCCCCTTACGAGTTGTCCTTTCACTATGTTCTTCTTGCTATAAAGGGGATGTGCACTATCATAATGTAAATATGAATTTACATATGTGTCTTTTCTATAAACCTTACTCTGAAATTTACCCTCCTCTTTATATATTTCTATATCTAGATATTTCAATGTATCCATATTTACAGTATGGGTAAATTTCAAAAATGTAGTCGTTTGATTGATGTATTCCATGAATTCTAGGAATTTTTCTTGTGTCTCTACCCATAAAATGACTATGTCATCTAAAAATCTGTAGTACTTTATCCAGCATTCCTTAAATCTACAGTTGACTATGAATTGCTCCTCCCATTTGGCTAAAACGATGTTTGCAAAAGTGGGGGCACAAACTGCCCCCATCGCGACACCCGTCCTTTGTTGATGATATTCACCATCAAACATAATGAAATTATATTTTAAAACGGTGTCCATAAGAGTCACACTTGCTATCTTGTCTTCCAAACTTAGGCTTTCATCACTGAATATCATCTGTTCAAACATATCCATCCCCTCTTCAAAAGGGATACATCAAAACAAATCGATGACATCTATTGTTATAAACAATAAATTATCTCTATACATATCTTGTTTTATTACCCCTAAGAAGTCCCAGGAATCCTTCAATATCAAATTATTTTTTAACCAAATGTGTTTAGTTTTACAATCCACAAATTTGGCCAGCGGGCCAGTCTTAGACCCAGCTGCCGAAACTATAGGCCTGAGGGGGGGGGTTTGTCATGTCTTTATGGATTTTCGGTATCCCGAAAATATAAGCTATCTTGGGTTTCTTCACTTCCAAAAATCTGTAAGTTGTGTCATCTATTACTTTCTCTACCACCAAATTTTGTAAAATTATATCAATTTTTTGGTAAGCTATATTAATTTCATTTAGGGATACCATTCCATATTTGTAACTATCTCTAAGGATGGTGTTTAACTTCCCTTCATATAAAATTTTGTCCATAATGACAATACCCCCACCCTTATCAGGCTTCATAATTCTGAGTGAGGTATTATTACTTAAATTATTTAAAACCTCCATCTCTTCCTTATTCAAGTTATAATGAACCCAACCTTTGTTACAATTATTTCTAACTGAACTAGTTATTAAATTCTCAAAATTCTTAATCTGGGGAATCAAGATCTAGATATAGAAATATATAAAGAGGAGGGTAAATTTCAGAGTAAGGTTTATAGAAAAGACACATATGTAAATTCATATTTACATTATGATAGTGCACATCCCCTTTATAGCAAGAAGAACATAGTGAAAGGACAACTCGTAAGGGGCTCAAGGATGACATCAGATGATAAGGTTTTTCAAGAAGAATGTAAGACCCTTACAAATATGTTTTTAGAACGTGGATACCCCAAGAGTTTTATAGAGAAGTTAAGGAATGAGGTAGAGTTGGGTAGGTTAGATAGGTTTAGACCAATTTTAGAAAGAAATGAGGGTCCTCAGAGGGTAATGGACATACAAGATCAAGACAAAACGAATAATAAAGCTGAACAAGTTAATTATTCGAGAAGTTTGATAGTAGAATATAATAATTCAAACCTCAAATTGAGTAAAATTTTCAAAAAAGAATGGAATAAATTTAGTTCTTTAACGGACATTGAAGAAATAACAAAAATGGCACCTAGAATAGTGTATAAAAATCCACCAAATCTAGGCAAGATATTGGAAAGAAGTAGTGGTAAATCACGGATGGGAATTAAAGGTAGGAATGGGACATATAGATGTGGCAGATGCCAACAGTGCCCATATATCATCAATAAGCAAGCAATATATATTGAAAGTAGAGGGAGATGGCTTAGAAGTAGAAATTATTATAATTGTGAAAGTAAGGGAATAGTTTATGTGGCCATTTGTCAGAAGTGTCATTCGTTTTACATAGGTAAAACGGAACGTTGTTTGAAAAGAAGAATATATGAACATAACTATGACATTCTGAAAGCAAAGAGTACAAATGCCTTATATAAACACACTACTATATGTCCTGAATACAAGTTCCAATTTTTTGTCCTTGATCAAATTTTGCCAGATATTAGGGGTGGATTATGGGAGGAAATCTTGGAATCTAAAGAATTATGGTGGCAGGTTTATTTAGATTCCAACACTAAACCTGGATTAAATGATTTCCTAACCATAACACCTCTACTCAAAATAAGAGCTAACAAGCTTTAGACAAACCAATGTGATGTTCATAATGGACACTAGAGGGCATTAACTCATTAAACACACCAGTCCCTATTTATATATACATATTGAGAATAAAATGTTTTTTAGGAAGTTGTTTTTAAACATATTTTTTTAAATATTTTTAGGTCATTATTTATTATTGTGTGTAAAATTAATTAATTGAGCATTTATTTATGTAATTTATTTATATATACAAGTATTTTTTAAGATGAACAATGGCAAGTTTAAATGAGAGCAAGCAATGTATGTATTTGATGTATTTTTTACATTCCCCTGACAGGCATTAATATTCATGAGTTCCTTCATTGTGATAGGATGTTTTGAAATAATTAAGCATGGTTAATGGATAATTTATAAAGGTAGATTGATTTTAATTAGTATAAAAAGGTTGTAAGTAATTAAAGTGTTGTCTGATGAAGTCCTATATAGCAGGACGAAAACGCATGTCGAATTGTGGTTTTAAAAGCGTTAACAACAGTTATTGGTGTCTTCATTGTTGGTCTGTTTTTTATCAGTCAGTGAATAAACTGCTTGGATGGAGTTTCAACGTTTTCTGGCACTGATTTTTTTACTTTACTAGTTATTGGAAGTGCTGGTTCCTGTTTTGCTGCTAATCCTCAAAAAGTGGCAACCTGAAGTACTGTCTTACCTGAAGACACCTAAAGCCCAGATTTGCAGTTGAGTCAGTGATGTTTGGTAAAGATATCCTAATTGGGAATATGCCTACTGTCTTTAGGATTCATAGGAAAACAAGGATTCTTGGTTGAAAACCATAAATGTTACTTTGGTATATATTTGGGCATTTTTTTAATTAGCCCTCAGATAGTCAAGCAGAACCCATATCCATCCCTTGTTGAAAAATGCTGGAATCTGACCAGCCTACTTCTTGGAATTCTTTCATTCACATTACCAGGGATGGCTGTTAGACGATCTGTTGGATAAATGGAAAGGTGCTTTTTGCCCTCATTTTTGTGATAACACACCAGTGTTTAGCCAACCTTCAGCGTCGTAGTACCAACCCAAAGTTTACACACACACACACACACACACACACACACACACACACACACACACACACACACACACACACACACACACACACACACACAAACACACACACACACACACACACACACACACACACACACACACACACACACACAAACACACACACACACAAACACACACAAACACACACACACACACACACCAAAAAAAAAGCTAAACTGCCTTGCCATAGGTCAACTAAAAAAACAGAGGTATTATCCAATGATAACAGGGAATGGGGATATGGTGATCTCAAGGTGTTTTGGCAGGACATGCAAGATGAAGAAGGTAGCAGTAAACAAGGGCTAGAGGGGCAGTTGACAGAAAATAAGGAAACAGGAAAATGAGACAGAATATGTAAACAGGCAGCAGGAGGAGCTACTTAGCAAGTTTTTAAAGCTAAAGGGGCGAGAGTATGTCAAGGTCTTCTACAGAAACAAGAACATTTATTTCATTTATTTTTATTTTACATTTGGTAACCGGGAATGTCAGACTGGACACAAGTCCTTTTTCAGTGGAGGCCCGGAGAGAAAAGAATTATAACACAAGTTAACAACTCATCACTGACAAAGATTACATGTAATTACATATGATTAGAGCATAAAAATAAAGCTATGATTATGCAACAAACAATACAGCAGTAAAAACACTCAGAATGATATAATACTATGGTGAATACATCAATTGTTATGACTTGGAAGAAGGAGAGGTGTGGAAAGAACAGGGAGTAGCTTGAGAAAAGATATCAAAAAGAATAGCAGAAGTCTGTGGCCTGAAAATAAGGGATGAGGACTTTGTCTAGGGGTGGGCAGAAAAGGCTGGAGTAGGACTAGCCTGGGGTGTCACAGTGGCAAGCCCAATCAGTGTGAAGGTGTGTTTTTAGAGATTTCTTGAACTGAGATAAAGGTGTCGCAGCAGTTATGTTAGAGGGCAGAGAGTTCCATTTCCTGGCAACATAGTTTGAATAGAGGGAGGCCCCTGCAGAGTTGTTGGATTTAGTGACTCCAAAAAGAGGTTTGTTGTGGGAGCGAAGAACCCTAGTACTGGAGTAAGAGTGTATTCGGTTTTGTAATGTAGGGGTTTTCTCGTGGTAGTATAAAATCGTATAGGTTAGTGTGAGCTGGTTATACAGGAGAAGATGGGGGAGTTCTAGCTAGTTGAGTTGTTTAGGGCTAGTCAGTGGTGTGTTTTTGTAAGGGTTATTGGTGGCGAACCTTGCTATTTTGTTATAGCAAGTGTCAAGTTAGGTTAAATCTGATTTTCTGAGATTGGTGAGGATAGGAGAGGCATATAAACGTGTGGAGATGAGATGGGTTTATGCTATTTTAGGTCTGGTACTGTTTGTGAGGAATTGTTTATCTCTATATAGTCCTCCCAGTTTTTTGTGTACTTTGTTTATGGTGAGTGAGATGTGGATATCAAATCTCATGTTGCAGTCCATCTCTGCACCTAGTAGCTTGGTGTGAGCAACTGGAGAGATGGTGGTTTTGTTTTTTGAAAAGATGGTCAATGAGGGTGGGGGTGTGGAGCGATCAGTAGGGCAGAAAATGAAAAGTGTGGCTTTATTGGGGTTAAGTACTAATTGGGAACTGATGAGCCATTTTTCCATGGAGAGGAAAGAGGCTCGTCTTTGGTCTTGCAGTTCTTGGAGGGAAGGAGAAGAGCAGATAAGTGTTGAGTCATCCACGTACTGGATGACTGAGGCTTCTAGAGTAGAAGTATGGAGCGTATTAGTGAAGACAGAAAAGAGTAGAGGTCCGAGGATGGAGCCTTGGGAACTCCTAGAGACACAGGTAATAAAGGAGATAGCTCATGCCTCCACTGAACTGCTTGTAGCTTTGGAACCACGAAATGGAGGATGTACTAAGATTTAGTTCAGAGAGTGATTTAATCAGCTTGTCATGCTTGACCATATCAAAGACAACAGATACATAGTTGCCATTATTTCTGTGGTTGTTAACTATGTGAGTGAATAAAATAAGTGCAGTTGTGGTGCTGTGATGAGACCTGAAGCCATGTTGAGTGTTTGTGAGAAGGCTGCTGGTGTTGAGATAATTCATGAGTTGTGTGTGTGTACACCTCTCCAATACTTTGGACAGAGGTAAGAGTATGGCTGTGGGTCGATAGTTGGTTATTTCAGTTACTACCTTTGTGGAGAGGTATAATGTGTGAAATTTTCCAGATTTCAGGAACTACATTTTCTGATATTGAACGGTTGATAAGAATGGACACAGGATAAGCAATGGCATTGGTAGCTATTTTCAGGAAATCTGCTGGCAGTTTATTAGCTGCTAAGGTGGTAGGTTTTACTTTCTCCAGTAGTTTCTTAATAAAGTCAGTAGAGAAAGGTTGGAATGTTAAGCCTTCTGTATTGTCACGGTACTTGGGTAGTTGGTTCAGGGATGGAAAGCTTTGAGAATTAGCAAGAGCAAGAATGCATTCAGTGAAGAATTTGTTAATGGCTGTGGCAGCGTTGAGGGAAGTGTCAGCTGAGGTAGGGGTTGATTTTCCAGGGAGGAGAATACTGTTAATAGATGTCCAGAATTTTTGGGGGTTATTGTTGTATTTGGTTTGTATGTTATGGCAGTAGTTAATTTTATCTAGTTTAAAACATTTTTTGATTACAGAGTACTAGATATGCCTGGTTGTCTGTATTGGAACTGGTATTATGCCAGTGGGTCCATGTCGTGTCTCTGTATTTCAGAAGAGACCTAATCTCTTTACTCATCCAAGCAGCATAGTTGGATTTCACTCTGATAGTTCTGGGTGGGGTTTGGGAGTTTAAGATATTTAGGAAGGTAGAGTTGAAGCATTGTACAGCTTTGTTAAGGTTAAGGTTTTTAACGGGAGACCAGCTACAAATCTTTAGTGCATTAATAAAGTTGGTTGAGTTGAATTTTTTCTTACTGTCTGGTAAGTGATGGGCTTTCCGTGATGTAGGTGGTCACTTAAGCTGTCTGGGAGGCAACCAGACCGACCAGTCAAGTACTGACTGCCTTTTGGTGGATTTATCAATTGTAGTGGGAGACTTGATGAGTTGGAAAAAATCATGGAGGTTGGTAAAGTTGGTGGGACAGTAAGAGTTACAAGTTTGCCAATCGATGTTGAAGTCCCCCAAGATGATGGTTTCTTCTTGGAGGCTCTCAGAGGCCCAGTGCAGTTGGGTCTCCAGTGTGGGAGTGTTATTCCCAGGTGGTAAATAGCAGCCACTTATAATGACATTTTTCTTGGGGTTAAGTATTAGTATTAGCAATTATATTTTTTGTATTGGATAAATGTGGTATCTCTATATTTAAGTTTTCTATGTTTAGTTCATTTTAAAATAGTAAAGCTACACCACCTCCTTTTTTGAAGGTATAATAATTCCGTAAGATATTATAGCCAGGTGCTAGAATTTCATTATTGGTAGTGGTGGGTTTAAGCCAGGTTTCAGTTAGTAATACTAGGTCAGGAGAATATATGGAAAGATTGACATGAAGGTCGTGGACTTTATTGATAATGCTTCTGACACTCATATTTAATATGAAAAGGTCATTGGGTTTTCTATGTAGGTGGAATGAGTTAACAGAGTGATCAGAAGGGCCTGGATTAGGATGAATGTCTCTACTTAGAGAGAGTCTGGCTGCAGTATGTACTTTGGTTCTTATAACCCGGAATTGATGGACATGCTCCACCTAAAGAAAACCATATCCCCTCGAGCCACACGCTCCAGGGATCTAAACCTCACCACAACAATAAATAGGACGTGCTGGAGGGATAGATTCCTGTCCCAGAGACTTCCCATGTTCTAGAACAAGATTTCAATCTACATTAGCTAGAGCTCCTCGCTAACCCTCTTCAAGAGAAACCTTGACGAGTGGATGGGAAACAGAAATTTTACCCCAGGGATCACTTCAATGGCTCTGCTGGACAGAGGCACAGGGATCTAATTAATTTAAGGGGGCAGCAAAAGCCAACACATTCCGGCTAGGCTTATAAATGCCTTCAGGCAGATAGCCTTGTACCTACCTATGAACCTATAAGGTTAGTGATGTACTTGTCATATTTAGAGGATAGTTTGTTGATATGGTGAGATCTCCAGACTCTGGACCCTACCCAGTTTGGGTGTGTGAAGGGCAGGTCATGCCTCCTGAACCTGACTGACTTCTTTGAAATACTCACCAAAGCCACAGACGAGGATAAGGCAGCTCACACAGCCTGTCTTGACTTCACCAAGGCATTCAACACCATCCCCCAATTCTGGAATCGTAGATAAACTCCCTAAACCGGGGATAAATCCATACGTCACAAGATGGGTTGCCAATTGGCTCACTGACAGAACACACACTGTAAAAGTTGCAGATTCCAAATCTGACTTCAAACCTGTGACAAGTGGAGTACCACAGGATTCAGTCCTGGGCCCTCTCCTTTTTGGTATCTACTTCTCTGAAGTACAGGCTAACAAGGAGGGCTTCTGGCTCACTAAGTTTGCAGATGACTGCAAACTAGGTGCCATAGTCGAGTCCCCGAAAGACGTGGACATACTACAGAAGGGCCTCACCGAGAAGGATGCTTGGTCCAAAGCCACGGCCTCAAGCTCAATACCAAAAAGTGCATTGTCATCCCCTTTGGTAAGAACTCGGTACCCTTGAACTACCACATAGGTGGCAGTCCACTTAACACCAAAGGTGTGATAAGAGACCTTGGGACACAGGTGGACAGTAGTCTCTCCTTTGATAAACACATCGCCACAGTAGTCAGGAAATTCTTCTACATGGCACACCTCATCATGAAAGGGTTCTCATCCAGAAAAAAAGAGGTCATTGTTCCCCTCTACTCGGCTCTCATTAGACCCATTATTGAGTACAACACCCCTTTTGGAATGTACCGCACAAGACATCTGCAACAGCTGGAAAGGCCACAAAAATATCTCACAAATAGGATTATGGGACTCAAACAGATGCCATGTGCTGACAGTCCCAAAAAACTCCAGCTTTACTCCGTAGCATATCGCCTACTCCAAGGTGATGTCTGCCTGACATACAAAGCTATGTCAAACTCAGAGCTGTTGGACATGCTTGAACTAAAGAAATTCCAATCCCACCAAGCTATATGCTCCAGGGACCTAAACCTTCTCACTACAACAAACAGAACATGCTGGAAGGATAGATTCCTGTCCCAGAAACTTCCCATACTCTGGAAAGTACAGTTGTGTACGCTTACCATAAATGTAGATGTTCAAGTGTATTCACTGTTGCAGTCATTACATTTGGGTTATCTGCTTGCAGTAGCCCTCAGTCAGCCTGATTAAGTCTTGGGTTCTGCGTCGCTTGCTGTCCCTTCTTCCATGACGTCAGGTCACCAGGGGTATAAAACATGCAGCTGATGCCATTACATCAGTTTTTCTTGCCCCAGATGTCAGGTGTCCCCTTAATGGGAAGCAATTAAATCTATAATACGAGAATATACTTCCAACAAAGAAGCAATTACACCAAAAAGCTATTTGAGCATAGTAAGTGAAAGTAGAGGTATAGCCAAAAGAAAAAGGGGTCTGGAGGGAGGGTAACCAGGACTGATACAGCGAGTACACTCGAACATCTACATTTATGGTAAGTGTACACAACTGTACTATGTTCTTAGTGTTTCACTGTTGCAGTTATTACATTTGGGTAGATTCCCAAAGCTAAGGTTGGGAGGAAGAATTTAAATAGAATTAGGACCAGCTATAAGGCCCTGCAAGACTGCAATGGCAAAACCAACTCTGGATTTAGAGAAAATTGGCAAATGATAATGCTTGGTGAAAGTATGTACAGAACTCCAGGTAGCAGCTTCTAGGATGTCCCTTGTAGGGACGCCCCCGAGAAAGTATGTAGAGGTAGATGCAGCCTTGGTTGTATGGGGTCTGATGCCCTGTGGGATGGGTTTTCCATGGTGCTTATAGCAGAAATGAATGCAGTTGACTATCCATTTTGAAATGGTTTGCTTTGAAATAGCTTTCCCCTCTGTCCCTGCAGAAAATGCCACCAGCAGTTATTCAGATTTCCTTTGAGGTTTAGTCCTGTCCAATAAGAATCTAAGCTGTCTGTGCACATCTAAGGAGTGCAGTATCTGTTCCCCTTTGTTCTGTGGGTTAGGAAAGAAGGTAGGCAAATGAATGGACTGATTAAGAGCCACACTGGATACCACCTTGGGCATGAAGGAGGGATTGGTTCTGAGGTACACCCTGTCCGCATGAAAGATGATGAAAGGCTCCACTGCCATAAGGGCCTGTAACTCAGATACCCTTCTTGCAGAAGGGATTGCTAAAAGGAAAGCTGTTTTCCAGGAAAGGAATTTTTAATCTGCCATAGCAGCTGGCTTGAAAGGAGGAAGAGTGAGTTTCTCCATTAAGGTCTCAGCCTGGAGTTGGAGCTCTCCTCGGTGGCCTTAAATTTTTGGCCCCTCTGAGGAACTGCTTGAGCAGTGGGTGAGAGAAGAGGGGAGGCTCTGTGCTATAATGAGCTGAAAGGGCTGAGGCATGAATTTTGATGGAGGAAAAGGACAAGCCCTAATGAAGCATCTCAGTCAAATATTGTAGAATCTGAGGTAAATTGGGCACTGCTGCACTCATTCCTTCAGATTGGTTCCAAGTACAAAAACTTTTCCATTTTGCAGCATAAGATTTTCTAGTACTAGGCCTCCTAGCCTCTAAAATGATATCCATCACTGATTTACTGAGGGGTGGTAAAGGAGAGATTAGATAATTAGCCAGGCTGCTAGGTTCAGGGTTTGCAGCTGAGGGTGCAGAATCTGGTTCTCCTGCTGAGACAACAGGGAAGGGGTCTGAGGCAGGTGCCATGGGGCCAAGCGTGGCACTGCGCAGGAGGGGGTACCAGTGTTGGCGTGGCCAGTCTGGTGCAATTAAAATCGTCCTTGGCTTGTCCTGTTTGATCTTTAGTAGTACCTTGGAGAGCAGAGGCAGAGGAGGAAAGGCATAAACTGATAGGTTTTTTCAGCTGAGGGATAGAGCATCCACTTTCAAAGCTAGTTTGTGCGAAATCCTTGTGCAAAATTTGTCCAATTGATGGTTCTGGGGGGAGGCAAACTGGTCTGTATCTGGGCTCCCCCATTTGCTTGTCAACATGTTGAAAATCCTTGGTTCCAATTTCCACTTGTGTGGGTCCATGAGGTTTCTGCTTGGTCCATCTGCCAGTGTATTTAGTTTTCCTAGCAGGAATTTAGTTTGTAGATTCACTTGGTAGCTCAAGGCTGTGTTCCACAATGCCACGGCTAGTCTGCAGAGGGGTTAAGAGTGTGTACCCCCCTGCTTGTTTGTGTACCACATGACCATGGTGTTGTCTATCTTTACCATTAGTTGTCCTGGAAGAATGTGGTCCTTGAAGGCTGTCAGAGCATTCTGTACAGCTAACATTTCCTTTTGATTTATGTGTAGGTGCATTTGACTTGGGTTCCATTTGCCCTGAATGCACTTCCCTGCCAGGTGAGCCCCCCATGCATAGTCTGTACATAGTCTGATGCATCTGTTAAAGTTTGGGCGGCAGGGGGTAGTGTGAATGGTAGTCCCTTGTTTTGGTGGCAGGCCTCTGCCCACCAAAGGAACTCTAGGCATAAGCAAGGTATGAAAAGGAATCATAGCTTCTAGATCCTGTGAATGTTGACACCATAGGATTTTGAGATATCATTGCAGTTTCCTCATATGCAGCCTTGCATATGGAATTAGAAAAATGCAGGAGGCCATGAACGCCAAGGCTTGCAGTATTTGCCTTGCAGATAAAAAGGGTTTTTGTGGCCACTTGTTTGAAGTAGGTTGTCAAATGAGTCAGTTTCTCTGGCGTGAGGAAAGCCATCTGGGAAGCTGCATTCAAGCTTGCTCCCAGGAATATAATTTGTTGACAGGGTACCAGGTGTGATTTCTTTTCATTTATGGTGTACCCCAGACAAGTCAGTACCCCTCAAACAAAGGCCAGATGATTCAAAAGTATGTCCTGGCTTTCTGCCTGAATTCGACAATTGTCCAGCTATGGGTATATTTGAATATTTCTTTGCCTGCAGTATGCAATGACTGGAGCTAGGCACTTTGTGAATACCCTGGGCGCAGTAGATAAGCCAAAGGGCAGTGCAGAGAACTGATGGTGCATGTAGCCTGCTTTGAAGCATAGGTATCTTCTGCAAGACTCCCTGATACGGATGTGCAGGTATGCTTCTTTTAAGTCTAGTGTTGCCAACTATGCATCTTTGCCTAACATAGGAAGCAGCTGGTGAACAGTCAGCATCTTGAATTTTGGAATCACCAGAAAGGTATTTAGAGTAGAAAGGTCCAGGAAAGGACACCATGTATTGCCTTTTCTGGGTACCAGAAAAAGACTCTATAGAAAACTTGTCCCTTTTCCTCTTCTGGCACCAACTGAATAGCCCCCATGTTTAAGAGAGAGAGTAAATGATTTTGGGCCTCTGCCCACTGATTTGGGGGTAGATCTGGCCACCCGCTTGGTGTTGGAAAGGTGTGGAAGTGGAATCTGTATCCTTGGGACACTATTTAAAACCCATTTGTCCTGGGTAATGAATTCCCAGCTTTTGGCCTGCAGACCAATCTTTCCGCCTAAAGGAGCATTCAGTTGGGAAGTGCTTGGAAGTTTTAAAAGCAAGTCATCAAGGCAGTTTTCCATAGGGGGGAGTCTTACTACTCCCTGATTTGGAGCAGAAACCCCACACTGTTTAGTCTTGTGTGTCCCCTGGGACTGAAACCTGGGGTTTCTGCTGTGTCTGGGTTTGGCTTGAAGACCTGGAAGGGGCTGGAAAGGACCAATTCTTAGAGGGCCAGTGCCTACTAAATCTATGAGGCTGAACTTGTATGAAATCTTTAACAGTTTGCATAGATTTAGCTTTATCTTCCATCTTTTAAAGAACTTCCTCAGCCTTGTTGCCAAACAGGCGGTCCTGATTTAAGGGAGCATCCAACAATTTAGCTTTAACATGATCAGGCAAAGATTGCTCCTTAAACCAAGCATGCCTTCTGAGCACAGACCCAGTAACAGCAGCCCTGCAAGAGGCCTCTAATGAATCACAGACACATTGCAAAGGATGTTTTCCAAACTGTTCAGCAGAATGCATTAAATCCTGTAATTCTTTATTTTCCACACAGTCAGTAATCAACACCATTTTCTGTTTAAGCAATCCAATAACATGTTGCTGATACTTTAACATATGAAACTGTCAGTTTAAAGCCCTAATTGCTAAGGTTGCAGAAGTGTAAAAACCTTCTTACCCGATCTATCCAGCGCCCTGGGGTCTCTATCATAAGGGGTAGGATTTTTAACAGTAGAAGCCTTAATGCCCTTGGGTCCCTGTGAAATAGTCTCTGGATCCGCAATAGGATTTTTAAAAAGGAACTTGTGTGACACAGGGACCCTGTAGTATCTGTCAGGTTTTCTGGAAGCAAGAGGCAAGGAATCAGGCCAAACTAGATTCCGAAAAAGCATCAACAATGTCTATTACAGGAGGTATAGCTAAAGGCCTATGCTGAGGCAGGAGTAAGAAATCCCTAAGCCTCTTTATTGAATCAGAAAAACCCTGGCTTTCCCAGTGGAAATGCTCCCTTAGAGTATGTAAGGTTTCACCAAAAGTAAAATCCTCTGGGGGGGGGAAGCAGAGGGAATAGAGCCCTCTGCATCAGAATCCTCATAAGTAGATAAGGGCAAATCCAGATCATCAGAAGAATCAGAAAAATCAGAATCCTGGTCAGAAGATTCATAAACTTCAGTCCTAGGTCTCATAGAAGGGGGAGGTTCCCATGATTAGAGTTATAAGATCTTCAGCCATTCTTATTTGTTTTTAGGCATAGAGGCCTGAGCATGTGGCCTGGGCGTCGTTTTTTTAGGCATGGTTTGAGATTTAGGCCTAAATGAAGAAGGAGGCATCAGTTTAATATGCAAGTCCGTAGGCCTGAATACACCCTCAGAAGCTGGTGCCTGCACAGTGGCTCCGGACCCATCCAAGGTAGAGACATCCGCGGATTCCATGGTTGTAGCATCTCACAGCATACCTCTGAATGGGTTTCAGTAGAGGCCTACAAATCAGAAGTAGAGGGTATCAGGGGCTGCGAAAGTGCCTCACTGTGTACCGGCGAACTGGCAACTGGCTTAGGAGAAGCGTCGTCAGCAGTTTTGGACCTCGGTGGCCTATCTCTGTCTTTATCTTTGCATTTTTTCGAAATCCCGGTAGTCGGATGGTTAACTGACGACATTCCTGGATAATTAAACCGAGAACCAAAATATTTAGAGGCGAAAATATACTGACGACTGTTAGTGCGCCGATTAAATAAAGCACAAAACCGACAGCAAGGTACGTCATGGTCAGTGCCTAGGCAAAGAATACAGTATGAATGAAAATCTTTATGAGGTGTTTGCTTTCCACAAGTAATGCAATTATTAACATTTATTGACATTGGTAAGGAGCAAGAAAAAGTTTCCCCAAAGGGGTACTTGGCTTTAGTTGAAGACTTCGGTTCTGAAACTCGAAAATGAAAATTTCAGGAGTCGGCCGACTGGCACTTGCGAACTACTTCTGCTTCGGGCACCGCACGACAATAGACTGAAGTAATGGTGTCGGCAGCATGTTGTATACCCCTGACGTCATGGAAGGGACAGCAACTGACGCAGGACCCAAGACTTCGTTAATCAGGACGACTGAGGGCTACTGCAAGCAGATAACCCAAATGTAATGACTGCAACAGTGAAACACAAAGAACATCAATCCACCTATGTATATATATATATATATATATATATATATATATATATATATATATATATATATATATATATATCAAGCATAGTTCCTCCTAGCACTCTTCAAGAAAAATCTTGACGAGTGGATGGGAAATAGGAAATTCACCCTGGGGATCAGTTCTCTGGCTCTGCTCGAGGGGGCACAGGATAATAACTTTCTTGGGTGACGAAAGCCAGGGAACCTTGTTGGCTAGGCTTACACACGCCCTTGGGCTGACAGCCTAGTACCTACCTATGAACCTATAAGGATATATATGTATGTGCAAGATGGATGGGGAGATGGGGAAATTGAGAGGCACTAATTTTGAGGTGTGAGTAGTAGAAGTGCCTTGGTGTGGTAGAGAATAGGGGTGTATGTTGTGATATTTGATAATGTAAGGCAAGTAGCATGAGAGCTGTTATTAGAATTGATGTTGTGTAAATATTCCTGTAGAGCATGCTGTGATGGTATCAATGTATGTGTGGCTAGAGCTATTTGTGCTGTTAGTTCGGACAGCATGTTTTTTGGAGTGCAGTGGGTATTGGATATAATGGATGAGTGGTAGTTGTATATACCTGCTTGGTGTTTCACTGTTGCAGTCATCACATTTGGGTTGACTCCCAAAGCTGAGGAAAAGGGTGGAGGCAGTAAAGGAAACTAGGGGCTGGCTATGATGCCCTGCAAGACTGCAGAGGCAAACCCTGCCCTGGATTTGGAGAAGAGAGTCAGGTGGTAATGCCTGGTAAAAGTGTGAACAGATGTCCAGGTGGCAGCCTCTAGGATGTCCCTGGTGGGGGCTCCTCTGAGGAAAGCTGCAGAGGTGGAGGCTGCTTTGGTGGAATGCGTCCTGACCCCCTTGGGGGGAGGCTTGCCATGCTGTTTGTAGCAAAAATGGATGTAGTGTGCTATCCGTGTGGAGATGGTTTGTTTGGAGATGGCTTTGCCTTCTACCCCTGTAGCAAAGCTAACCAGCAGTTGATCAGACTTTCTGAAGGATTTAGTCCTGTCCAGACAGAATCTGAGATGTCTGTGCACATCAAGAGAATGCAGAATCCTAGACACCACCTTGGGCATAAAAGATGGGTTAGTTCTAAGGGATATCCTGTCAGCATGGAAGATGATGAAGGGTTCCCAAAGTCATGAGCACTTGCAGCTTAGATACTCTTCTGTCCAGAAGGAATGCTGTTTTCCAGGGAAATTTTAGCTCTGCAGAAGAAGCTGGTTCAAAGGGGGGGGGGCAGGGTGAGCTTTTCCAATACAAAGTTAAGGTCCCAAGTTGGAGTTGGTGCCCTTCTGGGGGGCCTCAAGTTGCTAGCCCCTCTTAGGAATTGTTTGATCAAAGGGTGTGGGAAAAGGGGCTGCTCAGTGGGAAAATAAGCAGAAATAGCAGAGGCATGGCTTTTTATAGAGGTGAAAGAGAGGCCACTGTGTAATAGGTCAGCTAAATAATCCAGGATGAGAGGGAGGGAGGGCTGCGCTATATTGGCTCCCTTTGCCTGGATCCAGGTGCAGAACCTTTTCCATTTGTCAGCATAAGACTTTCTGGTGCTAGGGCATCTGGCCTCATGGATAACATCTAGGACCTGTTTACTGAGGTTGGCAGATTGGGTTGGAGTTAGGGAACAAGCCAAGCTGCCAAAGTGAGTGTCTGCAATTGAGGATGCATGAATTCTCCTTCCCTCCGAGTCAGGAGGTTTGGAATATGAGGAAGGTGCCATGGGGGTAGTGGTGACAAGCTACGCAGCAAGGGGTACCTGTGCTGACGGGGCCAGTCTGAAGCTATCAGAATGGTCCTTGGTTTTTCCTCCTTTATTTTGAGCAGTACCCTGGGGATGAGAGGTAGTGGAGGAAAGGCATAGACCGATAGACTGAACCAGGGGAAGGACATGGCATCCACTTTCCAAGATATGCAGTGATGCTCCCTGATGCAGAATTTGCTGAACTGATGGTTGGTGTGGGAGGCAATGTTCGACCTCCAGGGTGCCCCATTTTTGAGTCATCAGGGTGAAGGTTCTTCTGTTGAGCTGCCACTTGTGTGGATCCAGAAGATTTCTGCTTAATTGGTCTGCCTGAGAGTTGAGAGAGCCTGGCAGGAATTGCACTAACAGGTGTAGTTGCATGGCAGGGGCTGTGTGCCAAAGGGTCATGGCCTGCCTGCATAGGGGGTAGGAGTGAGTCCCTCCCTGTTTGTTGATGTACCACGTTACAATGGCGTTGTCTGTTTTAATAAGGAGAGCCCCTGGAGAAAGAAGGGTCTTGAAAGTTATCAATGCGTGCTGCACAGCCATCATCTCTTTTTAATGGATGTGCAGAGGGATTTGCTGTGGGCTCCACTGGCCCTGTATGCACCTGCCATCCAGGTGTGCACCCCAAGCATAGTCTGATGCGTCTGTGTGGAGGGGGTGGTGAGAAAGGCAGTCTCTTGTTGTGGGACCATGCTATTGCCCACCAAAGAAAATATTTTCTGATGCAGGGAATTACAGGTAGAAGAGTTTCCAGATCTTGAGAGTGTTGACATCAAAGGCTTTCTAGGTACCACTGAGGTTTCCTCATATGCAGTCTGGCATATGGAATGAGTAGTATGCAAGATGCCATGATCCCAGAGCTTGCAGGATTTTCCTTCAGAAAGCTGGGGCTTGGTGGCTAGTTGAGAGAAGTAGGCTGTCAGGAAAATTTGTTTCCATGGTGTAAAGTATGCCATCTGGGATGCTCTGTCTAGGCTTGCTCCCAGGAAGATAATCCTTTGGGTGGGCACCTGTTTGGATTTCTTTTCGTTGATAGTGTACCCCAGGAAGTTTAGAAGGGTCTTGACAAAAGCCAGGTGCTTGAGCAGCTTTTCCTTGCTGTCTGCCTGAATCAAGCATTCGTCTAAGTATGGGTAAATCTGAATATTTCTTTGTCTGTAAAAGGCAATGGCCAGAGCCAGACATTTTCTGAAAACTCTGGGAGCAGTGGATAAGCCAAAGGGAAGCACAGAGAACAGAAACTGCTGAGATCCTGCCCTGTAACAGAGGTATTTCCTGCAAGATTCCTTGATAGGAATGTGGAGGTAGGCCTCTTTTAGATCTAGGGCCACTAGCCAAGCGACCTTGGAGAGCATGGGTAGCAGTTGCTGGAGGGTGAGCATTTTGAATTTTGGAATGACCAGGAAGGTGTTTAGAATGAACAGAGCGAGGATAGGGTGCCAGGTGCCCTCTTTTCTGGGCACCAGGAAAAGTCTGGAGTAGACTCCTTGGCTTATCTGTTCTGCAGGAACGTGCTCTACTGCCCTCATAGAAAGCAGGGAAAGGACTTGCTTTTGAGCCTCTGGTTTGGAGGTAGATCTGGGAACCCTTTTGGGGTTGGAAGGGTGTGGAAGGAAATTTTGTACCCCTGAGACAGTATGTTCAGAACCCAGTGGTCATTGGTAATGGTGACCCAGGTGCTTGCGTGAAAGGAGAGTTTTCCTCCTAGAGGTAAGTGAAGGTGGGCAGAGGGAGGGGGTGGCAGGGTTGAGTCATTGTGAGTTCTTACCATAAGGGTGTGGCTTAGAACTCCCTGGTTTAAAAGCGGAGGTAGTCCCACTACTTACATCTCTGCATTCCCTGTGGCTGTTGTCTGGGGGGGGGGGGGGGTCTGGTTCCCCAGGGTCTAGGCTGGACTGGTTTACTGGAAGCAGGAAAGGACCAGTGCTTGGTGGGACAATGCCTGCTGAACCTAGGTGGCTGGACCTGCAAGAAGTCCTTAACTGTTTGCATAGATTTTGCTTTTTCTTCTATTTTTTTAGGACCTCTTCTGCCTTAGTGCCAAATAAGTTGTCTTTGTTCAAGGGGGCATCCAACAATTTAGATTTGACATGGTCTGGCAGGGGCTGTTCCTTAAGCCATGCATGCCTTCTAATGACAGATCCAGTGACTGCTGCCCCGCAAGGAGCTTCTAGGGCATCAAAAAGTACAGTTTTGTACCTACCATAAATGTAGATGTTCGAGGATCTCCATTGCTGCAGTCCTTACATATGGGTATTCCGCTGTCCACAATCGGCCCGAATACCAAAGGGCTAGAACCGGCGTCGGTCATCGGCGCCCGAGACTGACGTCAGTACGTGCCAGTACAAATGCGCATGACCGACGCCATAACCTCAGTCTTTCTTGCCTCAGACGTCAGAATGCAAAAAACACCACCCAAACCCCAATCCTAAAAAGAAAAAAGGGGGGAAGGAGGGAGGGAAAATTGGACTGCAGCAATGGAGATCCTCAAACATCTACATTTATGGTAGGTACAAAACTGTACTATGTTCTTCGTCTCCCATTGCTGCAGTCCTTACATATGGATAGAATCCCAGAGCAACGGAAAAAAGGGAGGCTGGCCAACTAAATAGCATTAGGAGCTGCTAACATGCCCTGTAAGATTGCAGTGGCAAACCCAGCCCTAGACTTAGAATAAAGAGGTAAATGATAATGCTTTGTAAAGGTATGTACAGAACTCCAAGTAGCTGCCTCTAGAATGTCTTTAGTAGCTACCCCTCTCAAAAAAGCAGTAGAGGTGGCCGTAGCCCTAGTAGAATGAGGCCTGATCCCAACTGGAACATCCTTTCCATGATGAGAGTAACAAAAAGCAATACAATAATGGCCAATCCACTTGGAAATAGTTTGTTTCGAGACAGCTTTCCCTCGTGAAGTCAAAGCAAACGAAACAAATAATTGTTGAGATCTTCTGAACTCTTTGGTTCTGCTCAAATAATACCTTAACTGCCTATGTACATCCAAAGAATGCAAAACTTTTTCCCCTTCATTTTGGGGGTTAGCATAAAAAGTAGGCAAATGTATAGATTGGTTCAATGCCACATTAGAAATCACTTTAGGCAGAAAAGTAGGATTAGTACGTAAGGAAACTCTGTCCTTGTGAAAAATCAGAAAAGGTTCCACTGCCATGAGGGCCTGTAATTCAGATACCCTTCTAGCAGAAGTAACAGCCAATAAAAAAGCAGTCTTCCAAGACAACAACTTCAATTCAGCTGTAGCTGCAGGTTCAAAAGGAGGCAGAGTCAGCTTTTCCAAAACAAAATTAAGATCCCAGGTAGGAGTAGGAGCCCTCCGCGGGGGTCTTATATTCTTTGCCCCTCTAAGAAACTGTTTAACCGATGGATGTGAAAATAAAGGAGGGTCACAATCATAGTGAGCAGAAATAGCTGCAGCATGCACTTTTACAGAAGAGAAGGACAAACCCTTGTCCAATAAAATAGTCAAATATTGCAATGTACAACTCAAATTAGGCAATTTGACATCAAAGCCTTTAGCTGAACTCCAAAGAAAAAATCTCTTCCATTTATCAGCATAAACTTTTCGAGTACTAGGATGCCTGGCTTCCAAAATAACATCCAAAACTTGTTGAGGTAGCTGAAGGCCCTCCTTCTCTAAAACAGAATGCGCCAGGCTGTCAGGTGTAGGGATTGCACCCTGACATTGAGAAAATGATTGTTTTCCTGAGACAATAAGTGAGGAATCTGTGGTAATGGCCAAGGTGTTCCATGAATTAGGCTCCTCAGCAGAGGGTACCAATGCTGACTAGGCCAATCCGGTGCTATAAGGATCATGCAAGGTTTGTCCCTCCTGACTTTCAACAGCACCTTTGGAAGAAGAGGCAAAGGAGGAAAAGCATACACGTGAAGGTTGCTCCAACTGAAGGATAGTGCATCTATTTTCCAGGCTTTTGGATGAAACAGCCTTGTGCAAAACAGTGGCAGTTGGAAATTCAGAGGAGAAGCGAACAGATCTATGTCTGGAGTTCCCCAAGCCATGGTCAACTGAAGAAATACCTGAGGGTCCAATTTCCATTCGTGAGGATCCACAATTTGTCTGCTCAGAACATCTGCTAAAGAATTTTGTGCTCCTGGCAGAAACTGTGCTCGAAGAGTGATGTGCAGATTCAAAGCAGTTTCCCATAACAGCATTGCTTGTCTGCAAAGAGGGTAAGAATGAGTTCCCCCCTGCTTGTTGATGTACCACATGACAGTTGTGTTGTCTGTTCGAATCAACACCAGTCCTGGTTGAAGTAGGCTCTTGAATCCTTCCAAAGCAAATTGAACTGCCAGCATCTCTTTCATGTTGATATGCAAGTGAAGTAGCTCTGCGCGCCAAAGGTCTTGAATCCATTTTCCTCTGAAATGAGCTCCCCAGGCTGACTCCGAGGCATCTGTCGTCAATATCTGACTTGCCTCTGGTGGGGTCACAGAGAGCCCCTTGTTTAGGTGACATTCCTGAGCCCACCACAGAAATTCTTTCTGAATGCAAGGTAGAATCCGAATGACAGTGTCCAAATCGTGGCTGTGTTGAGTCCAAACGCTTTTGAGATACCATTGTAGCTTCCTCATATGCAGTTTGGCATTGGGAAGTACTAGAATGCAAGATGCCATGAACCCCAAGGCTTGAAGGACTGTCCTTGCAGTCAGCCTGGACATTACTGATAGCTGTTGGAAGTATAGGTGAAGATTTCTTTGTTTGTCCGGGGTAAGAAATGCCATCTGAGCAGCTGTATTCAGTCTTACACCCAGAAAACACATCTCTTGTGAGGGTACTAGACTGGACTTTATTTCGTTCACAGAATACCCTAGGCATCTTAAAACTGTCATTACATACTGTAGATGTTGAAGAAGTTCGTGCTTGCCTTGAGCCAGAATCAAACAGTCGTCCAGATAAGGATACATTTGAATTCCTGTTAGTCTGAGAAAAGCTATTACTGGAGCCAGGACTTTTGTGAATACCCTGGGCGCAGTAGACAAGCCAAAGGGCAATGCAGAGAACTGATAATGCAAATTCCCATTCCGAAATCTCAGGAATTTTCTGCAACTGGGCCTGATAGGAATGTGAAGATAGGCCTCTTTGAGATCCAGAGTCACCATCCAGTGATCTTTGCCCAGCATAGGTAACAGCTGTTGCAGTGTTAACATCCTGAATTTTGGAATTTCCAGAAAGGTGTTTAGAATGGACAAATCCAGAATTGGTCTCCAAGTATTTCCTTTCTTTGGCACTAAGAAAAGACGGGAATAAAACCCTGTGCCTCTTTCTGCAGAAGGTACTTCCTGTATTGCTCCCAACTGAAGCAGAGAAGAAATTTGTGCCTGTGCTTCCAGTCTTTGCTGATGAGGCACATCCGCATACCTTTGAAAGGAGGGAATGTGTGAAAATAAAATTTGTAGCCTCGATTTATTATGTCCAATACCCATTTGTCTTGGGTAACCAAATGCCAATTCCTTTTGAAAAGTCCCAGTTTTCCTCCTAGAGGAGCTGCCAGCAAGGCAGAGTCTGGCAGCTGAAGACACAGGTCATTGGGTCTGTTTCCGAAAGGACTGACCCCTGCCCTCCCCAGCAGAAGGGGTAGAAGAACTCAAAGACCTAGAAGCAACAGGGCCCTGAGAGGAAGCCCTACCTCTACCTCGCCTCGACCTGCCCCTAGATTGATAATCCGAAGAGGGGAAAGACCATCCCTTAGCAGGCCAATTCCTACTGAACTTAGGGGGCTGAACCTGTAAAAGTCCTTAACTGTCTGCATAGACTTAGCTTTTCCTCCATTTTTTTCAAAACTGATTCTACTGGAGGGCCAAAAAGAACATCAGATTGCAGAGGAGCATCCATAATTCGAGCCTTAACATGCTCTGACAAGGTCTGATCTTTAAGCCAGGCATGCCTGCGCACAACTGAACTAGTAGCAGCCACCCTGGAAGAAGCCTGTAAAGCATCAAAACCACACTGCAAAGAATGCTTACCAACTTGGTCTGAAGCATGCACTAAATCCTGAAGCTCCTTACATTCAATACCTTCAGCTAAAGCATCTACTTTACATTTCAATTGGCCCAGCAAATAATTTTGATACCTGAGCATATGAAACTGACAATTTAAAGCTCTCATAGCCAAAGTAGAAGAGGTATACAGTTTTTTACCCCACCTATCCAGGGCCCTAGCATCCTTGTCCAGAGGAACTGGATTCCTAACCACAGAAGCCCTAACACCTTTGGGGCCTTGAGTAATAGTTTCCGGATCAGCCCTAGGACTCTTATATAAGTACTTGTGAGCTTCCGGAACCCTGTAGTATCTATCTGGTTTAACCGGGGCCGGAGGCAGAGAATCTGGGAGGGCAGCCTCAGAAAATACATCCTGAACAACATCCAGTACAGGGGGAATAGCCAAGGGCCTATGCTGAGGCAAAAACAAGAATTCTCTTAGCCTTTTACGAGAATCAGAATAATCCTGGCCCTCCCATTTGAAATGTTCCCTCATGGAATGCAGTGTCTCAGAGAAAGAAAAATCTTCTGGAGGGGACGCAGAGGGAGTAGTGTCCTCAGCCTCCGAATCAGAATAGGGAGGGAAATCCGGAAGTTCTTCTACAGAGGAGTCTGACTCATTGGAAGACTGAACCAAACCCTCCAACTCTGTCTCTACCCTGGGCCTCTTCGCAGGGGGGGGCATAGAACCCCTAATTAAAGTAATCAAATCTTCAGCCATCTTTAACATGTGCTTCCTAGGAGCTGGACCCTGGGGACTAGCACCAGCAGGGGCAGACTTAGACTTAGAAAGGGCTTTGCTTTGAGAAGGAGGAGGCCTAACTACCCTATGAGGGGAGGGAACCACTGACATCAGAGAAGCACCCTCAGCCTGGCCTAACACAGGAGAAGCCACTTCCTGTAGTAACAAAGGCTCCCCTTGAGACTCAGGTAAACTTTCAGAAGGAGCCGCTGAAGTAGTCAGTGGTTCTACAGAACCGGCGTCCGGAGTGGGCGACTCATCCTGTTTGGACCGCAAAGACTTCTCTTTGCGTTTCTTAGAAGAACCAGGCGTCGGAGAATCCGACGGCATGTTGTAATTACAACGTTTACCAAACACCAGCCTAGCACAGTCCAACCGACGTTTAATAGTACGCTTGTTAAAAGTAGCACAAAAGCGACACCCAACAACGTCGTGCTCAGGCCCCAAACAAGGAATGCAGAGTGAATGGTAATCCCTATGAGGAATCTGTTTCCCACAAGAAATACAGTTATTAACTTTTTCTGACATCCGTCAATACTGAGGCAAGAAAAAGACAAAAGTGTCCCCAACGGGGTACTTAGCCCAACTTGGTTTCCGGTCTGAAACTCGAAAACCGACAATTCCAGAACGCCGAACGGCACTTGCAAATGCTGCTTCTGCTAAGGACCACCCGGCAAGAAAGACTGAGGTTATGGCGTCGGTCATGCGCATTTGTACTGGCACGTACTGACGTCAGTCTCGGGCGCCGATGACCGACGCCGGTTCTAGCCCTTTGGTATTTGGGCCGATTGTGGACAGCGGAATACCCATATGTAAGGACTGCAGCAATGGGAGACGAAGAACATCCACAGAGCGAGGTGTGTTTGGTTACTTGACTTGCAGAATGCATTAACTCTTGTAATTCTTTAGATTCTGCCCAAGCAGGAAAGGAAGACATCTTTTGTTTAAGGAGTTCCAGGGTATGTTGCTGAAATTTCAGCATATGGAACTGACAATTTAGTGCCCTGATAGCAAGAGTAGCTGAGGTGTATACTTTTTTACCTCATCTGTCCAGTGCTCGGGAATCCCTATTTGAGAGGGGGGCTCGGGAATCCCTATTTGAGAGGGGGGGGGTTCTTACCAGAGGTTGCTTTAATTCCTTTAGGCCCTTGAGAAATTACTTCAGGGTCAGCAGTACGATTCTTAAAGTGAAATTTGTGAGAGTCACAGACTCGGTAGTACCGGTCTAGTTTTCTGGGTGCAGGAGGGAGGGTGTCAGGAGTCAAGCTGGATTCCACGAAGACATTCTCAACAACATCCAGGATTGGGGGGATGGCCAAGGGTCTGTGCTGTGGAAGATCAAGGAATTCCCTGAGTCTCTTTTTAGACTGAAGGTAGTCTGGACTCTCACAATGGAAATGCTCCCTTATGGTATGCAGGGTTTCCCCATAGGAAAAATCCTCTGGGGGAGATGCTGAAGGAACGGAATCCTCTGCATCAGAATCCTCATAAGTGGAGAGGGGTTGTATGTTTTCATACTCAGATGCATCAGATTCATCTGACTCTTGTCCAGACAGAACTGCAGGGGACAGATCTCTTTTCCTTTTGGAGGGGGTAGCTTGGCTTCCCCTGATCAGCATGATAAGGTCTTCCACCATTTTAAGCATTTGAGACTGAGGCAAGGAACCAGGTGCCTGGGAGTGGGTCATCAGTTTGAGTGCGATTCATACCCTGGACCTTAGAAACTCAGTCGTTTTTGAAAGAACAATAGTCGCGAAAGAATACGTCAGTTTGTGTCGGGAATCGGTAGTGAGAAGGACTTCCTCAGAAGTTTGTGCCTGCTCAGCAGCTCTGGACCCATCCAAGGTACAGAGGACTGCAGGATCCTTAGTCGAAGTAGAGTTTTGCAGCATACCGGACTCCAAGAGGGTCTCGGTAGCGGTCTGCGAAACCACAGAAGCGGGCATCAGGGGGCTGAAAAAGTGCCTCACTGAGGACCGGAGAACTGACGACTAGCTTAAGAGAAGTGTCGTTGGTAGGTTTGGACCTGTGCGGTCTGTCTCTGTCTATATTTACGTTTTTTCGGAAGATCTGTTGTCGGATGGCTTACCGAAGCCATATCGGAGTTCAAGGACTGTAAGCAAAAATATCTGGCTATAATAAGAGCCCGATGATGGATAGTTCTGGCTTTGAATAAAGCACAAAAGTAACAGCAGGGGACGTCGTGGTCTGGGCCTAAACAAGTGACACAGTAAAAATGGAAGTCTCAGTGTGGTACTTGCTTTTCACAGGTGCTTTTCACAGGTGAGACCATTATTAACTTTTTCTGACATTGGTTAGTGCAAGAAAAAAAGGATCCTCAACGGAAGACTTCAACTTTAATTCGGTAGACAAAAACTCAGGTAGCGGCCGACTGGCACTTGTGCAAACTGCTTCTGCTTTGGGCTCCATGGCAAGAAAGACTGATGTAATGGTGCTGGCTGCCTTACTTTATACTACTGACGACCTGATGTCAGTCCTGGAGTGACAGCAACCGACACAGAAATACTCTCAGTTATTCTGGCCGGCCGAGGGCTACCCTGGCAGGGATAACCCAAATGTGATGTCTGCAACAGTGAAACACGAAGAACATCAGAAAGGGAAGGGGTAGAGCAGGAGAAAGGATCAGTGATGTGTGTGCAACCTTAAACAGAATAAATGCAGTACAGAACAAAGGATGTTAACATACTCTACATTAATGTTGTTTGCAGGACTGCCGGATCTGTTCAAGAAGTAGTTATTTAGTCTTGGCGGTACTGAGTTTGGACCTGTGTTCAAATCTTCTGTAATGGCCAGGTCATGTGTCCTTGGCTAAACAGTAGTCACCAGGCTAAAAACAAACAATTAAGGCTTCCGCACTCCATTACGACCAGGCAAATGAAAGTCAAACAGCAGAAAAGGCAGAAAGACAGACACAAAAAAAAGGATGGTTATGATGGGAGACCTCAATCTTCTGAAGGCAGATTAAAGTATTCCTTTATAAGGGATGGACAGAAAAAAAAACATACTGATTTACGTAGCTGATTTACCAGTGTTACAGCAAAAGGTAGTAGCACCAGCCAAGAGAGACAGCATCCTCTTGTTTTGTTCCACACAGACAGGATGAGATGAACAATCTAATGGTTACAGCTGCGCTGCCCCAACAGTGATCATACAACAGAATGGTTCACACCAGACAAAAAAATGGTTTACAGAGAATCACAAACTCCAGTTTCTGGTATCACAGGGTTCCAGATACAAAAAGATTCTGAAGTTTATAAAGAAGATGCTGGGATTGCTAGATGAAAGTGAAAGAGTCAAACAAAAAAGGAATACTAGATAAGGAAAAGTTGGGGAGGGGTGGCTAGAAACAAACAAAGCCATTAAGGACAAAGGAAACCAGTATGCCTCACTAGGGAGTTAAAAAAAATAAAGTGTATTAACAAAGAAAGAAAGAACAGCAACCAAAGAAAGGAGGAATGACTTTTAGGACAGATATACGGACAGTATAGTGTGAGCAATGAAGGCAAAACAAGAAAGTTAGCAAGGATATCCGAGACATTAAGGGATAAAGGAAAGCAGATTTTGGGTATGTAGGACAAATGAAGAAACAAAGTAGGGAAACTGACAAGTAAACCTGAGAAAAATAAAAACTGTAAACAAACCAGGGATCAAGTTAAAATTGTTAATAACTACTGCACATCAGTATTCACCAGAGGAAAAGGAAGGAAAAAGCAACAGACTGGGAGGGTAGAAGATAAAGGAGAGCAGAATATGAGAAAATAACTGCAGAGCAACTTAGTAGGTGTTAGCAGAACTGAAGGAGATTAAGGTACAGGAACTAGATGAGCTCTCCTTAGAATCCTGAAGTAATCTCGTGTAATACTATAAATCCTGTTAGAACACACTGACAGGTGTCCTAGGGAGAGGGTGGCCCTGGGAGTCAAAAGACAGGTAGCGGTTATGCCACTCTACGACAGAGTAAAGCTCATCCCATGAAACTTCAGGTCAAAAATCCTGATTTCAGTTCTAAGTAAAAATCAGAGAACATCCAGAAGGCCCAGCTCACGAGGTCCTGTGGGCAAATCAAATTGCTTGGTGAGCTATTTCATGACTTTGTGATCCTGTTAGATAACCCAATTCAGTTTAATGACTGGCTTGCCAGGGAAGTAGGCAGTGGCAATTTCATATACGAGACTCACCTGGACCTTGGCAAAGCATGCAACTCAGTCCTACACTGCAGAAGCCTTGAATAACACTCAGGGCACAAGCAATAGATACTAATCTCTGCAAATGGGTGCAGAAACTGTTAGAATGCAAGGAAAAAAGCATTGTAGTTAGTGAGAAGCTCAGAGGGGGGACGATGAAAAGTGATGCCTTGCAGGGAGCTGGTAAAGCTGCAGATGGAATATACATGCAAAAGAACACAAGGACAGTATAATAAGGTGTGAAGAAAGGCACAAGAAGACTGTCCACTCTCGCTGGGGAGAAAGTCATGGGGGCATAATATGGACTTTTAATGCAGTGAATGTGAGATATGATAGGATTATACAGGATAAGGAAGAGGCGTGGAGAAGGCTGAGAATCTAAATCAACCTACATACAAGGATATGCTCCTTCACAAACAGGGTGCAGATAAGGGGAACCAGTTGTCAGGGCAAGTGGCAGAGAGAATTTGAAACACTTTGATTTCCTGGACTGTTAAGCTGACAAGAGAAGGATCAACTTCCCAAGGCTAACTGTAATGCTTAAGCATACAAGGCATACTTATAATTTATTTTTGTTAACATTTTTTATGTAACGTACTGTAAAACTACAGTGAACATGTATAAACTAATAAGAAATTGCATGCTGCAAGTCACAAGCCATCACAGTGAAAACAGAGAAGTTGCAATCATGATATGTCAAATTAAGTACAGGCTCATATACTTTTAGCAACGGTCAATGGTTTTAAGGTCAAATGTCCAGAATGCTTACAGCAATGGAATACCTCAAGATCTAAAGAAGAATCACTTTGCAATTAGTGCACAAATTTACCTTTCATAAAATAAATGGGTCATTGCAAAATCATGGTTTGAATTATTGAGTGCTTGAGACAGTATGCTGAAAAATGTTACTCTTAAATGTTAAGAAATGGCCATGTTAATTCCTGATGGTAAAACTCGCACATAAATATAATGAAGTGACAAACCATTTATAATGCGTCACTGGCATCTACCTCAGTTCACAATATTCAAGAAAGAATATGGTTCTCCATCTCAGAACAAGATGTATGGGATGACTGTGGCTGGTGGGATGCAGTTAAGTGGGTTGGAGGATTCCTTATTTCAGGAAAGGACAGTGGAGAACTGAACACCCATACTTAGAGTCACTTGGATACGAGAGGGCAGTGCACTGTGCATGGGAAAGGAATGCATTTCCCCCTTAATAATTCTGCATTTGGTATGGACAAGAAATTATATTTATTCGGCTGTCAGACTGGGGATTTTATGCTGCCAATGTCCCAGAAAATGACAAGGAAAAGACATCCCCAGCTACAACAGTAACAGTGCTGGGTGTGGGATGGAGAACAGACAGCTAGTAAGCCCATTCACTGTTCTTTCTGAGGGATGTGAAGTACTCAGGATATAACACTTGCTGCTATACAACACAAAACAGCTATGACAGCAGATGAGTGCTGGATTCAACTAGTGTTACGATGGTTTACATCAGGTGAAAAACTCCAACCTATTTAACAAACAGCCTACTTTCCTGTATCAAATCTGTCCAACATACTTGAATTTCCACACCATATTTGACCTTACCATCTCATTATGCCTTAGGGCAACCTGTTTCTTTTTTACTTATAGCTGTCATTTACCCATCCAACTTAAAACAATGTTCTGCAATTTTTGATATGGTTACACAATAACATTTTTCTTCTTTGCTAAAACCTATATGTACGAAATTTTTTGCAATTTTTTTCTTTATATGATATTGGTGTACTTAAAAGTCCTCATAATTGCATTCCACGTATAGCTTTTATTTATTTAAAGCAATCATACTAACAAAACAACAAGCTCATTTTTAGGTATGAGCCGAAACAAAATAAAGCACAATACAAAGAATAAGCAGATATTGTTTCAATTGTTTATTTTGCTGATTAGGTAGCGTGCAGCTGAGAAGCATTTCATTTATTTGGCTGCACTGCAGTCCAGTCTGTAAACAGCAGACCAAATACTGACACTTGCTGTTAGTGAGCTTTGAGAATTCTAGAGAGACAGGTATGCATCCCAAAAACTTCTCAGTCTCCAGAGCAGCCTTCCCACCCATGTGAAGGGAGTTCCTCCCTAATCCAGTTCAAGTGCAACTTGGACAACTGGATGGGGTACAGGAAATTCATCCCTGATTTGGCATCTATGTCTCTAATGGACACGCAACCTGTAAATGCTTCACCGCTGAGGCCCCTGCTTGTAAATGTTTCATCTCCCAGGTCCCTGCTTAAACTTATCAAGAGTATCAGAACTTGTCAGAGATTTGGGATGCATGGCTAGGCTTAAAAAGCCCCTTGTGGTCGTTAGCCTAGTAAACACCTACGAAACCTATGGATAGGAGGTCTTCTGTGTTTCTGGTCCATGTTTTTAAGTCTGTTTTAGAGATGCTCTGGAAGGAACCGGTAGTTCTTTGATGGATGTTACAGATGAAGCAGTTAAATTATACTATTTCAAGCAGCAGAATACTGTAGATGGAGAACAGGTACACGTTTTCCTTTCAGTGGTATCTGCCCTTTCTCCACAGCTGTGAGAGGTGTGAAGAAAAACACCATGTAGGGGAGAGGAAAAAAAGCCTTTTTTAATCTTCTGTTTTTATGTTAATGATGAAGTGATTTTAATTTTTTCATTGCTGATGTTAGGGCTTCAATGGTACCGGATCTGATGGCACTATTTTTGTGGTTCTATCAGATTCACCCTACTGAACATTGTCCATTTTCAATAGTGTCTTGGGATAAATACCTACAACTAGCTGCAGTTTAAGCTTGGCTCCAATGTGTGGAGGGGTAAAGCCGTGACTGCATCCCAAACAACCAGAGTTTGACTAGTGGTTCAGGTGATGGAAGATTTGAGGGAAGGAATATGGGAATGGCCGAGGCCAATGCTGATGGGTAGGAAGAGGCTAAGTCACTGATGTACTGACACACACAGCAGAAGCTGTATAAAGGTGAAGGCAAGCAGCCACTAGGCCATGTTGGGAGGTTTAGCCACTAAGCAGAGTTATGCTACAGACAGCATTTACAATAGTGCACATTATGAAGTCAGTACTGCAGGCCACCAACGGGAATGGGGTTTACGGCCCTCAAAAATCTCTGATGGCTGCCTGGATGATAGCCTCCTGTGTCCGACTCTCACAATGTGGGGACAGAGAAACAAGTTCTTAAACAAGCTAATTGGATACAGGATGGCTAATGGCTGAAAGGGAGAAAAGGCACAAAACATAATGAATATTTAAAAATACAGTTTACAATAAAGTTTACATGTGGATTTTATTTATGGAGCAAACAAAATACAATATTTCTAATTGTAAATAAACATTTTCCAAAGCCTCCTAGAGCACACACTATAATCCCAGACTCCAGCACAGAAGACAACAGCTATTCCTCCACTCACTCATGCAAATCCACTCAGCTTGCCCAAGAGTCACCATGACAGCAAGCCTGAACCCACAAGATCCACTAAGTCTGCTTCCACACAGGAAAAAGTTTGTCATACGTGACTCAATTGTTAAGCAAACAGAATCCACATACACCAGACTGGGGAAAAAAAGCAACTGTAAACTGCTTGACTGGTGCCAGGAACTGTGAGGTTACAATAAACCTAAGGTCCTTAAACCAGACAAATATGACTAACAGAGTTGTAGCCCATATGACAGTGAATGACCTTAGCACTCCATCTAGACGGACATGCAGAGACAGACATGATGTAAATTACTACACATATCTTAAAGGCAGGAAAAACTCTGGCTTTAATCAATATCTTGTGATACCAAGAGAACATATACTAGCTTTAACAACTGTTGTAGTATTAGATATCATTCTAAGGAGATCCAGCATGTGTTGGCCTGGGATAAGATGACAGAGAAGACTTCCTGTTTCACTAGGAATGACTTACATCTGTCGCACTAGAGCTTCTACTTACTGGTTAAAGCTTTTGTTGACCCACAGTGCCTTTTTTTTTTTTTTTTTTTTTTTTTATGGCAGAGTTCCCTACTGGATATTCCTACATGTTAAATGCAAACTCTAACTCGGACATCATGCTAGCCGTACTCACTGCCAGGAGTCTAAACAAAAAAAAAAAGCCAGTACTTGAGGCCCTCCAGCAACTTGAACACTAAGACATGGTTTCAATGTAAGGACACAACCCTCTGCACCTGGTTTTAGCACCCAATCACACCTTCAGGCCCTTAGGTATCTGCAAGGGAGTATTTGTATTTGTCAGAAACACCAATATTTTACATCAAATTACCCATGACCCTAATCTGCTAGTTCTTCAGTGTTATTTGCAGATACCAGTCAACAACTCACCTAGTGACAGTGGAAATTATCTTAACACTGCTACGGGATTAAATATCAAGCCAAATAACTTTTTGCTGGACTTCGATTACCCAGGCATTAACTACCATACCTACACTTCTAAAAATGGATATACTCAGAGTATTACAGACTTTGTTAATAGTAAAGCACTGGCACAACCTGTGTAATAACCCCCTAGAGGTTCTAATATCCTTGACTGGTTCCTTACTAGTCTAGCTCCTGCATCTCTTAATCACGGATTTAAGCTTGACCACAAATTAGCCACATTTTCTGCAAGACCTAGTGGTACCACCCCACCACCAAATGCCATGTATTTAGGGATGTCTCAAATGAAAACCTACTTTAGCTACTAAAAGACCTACACAAAATTCCCTAAAGTCTTCTGCACCAAAATAAGATGGCTGTTGCATTCCCCTCCAGCTTACCGGCATCTAAATACCCACATAGAAAAGTCAGTACCTGTCAGCCCTAAATACAATGGTAAATTCAGCAGTAAACCTCCCTAGTCGAACTTCTGTGTTAAAAAACAGTATATAAAAAAGAAAGAAATAATAACAAGTTGCAAGAAATCCCCCAGGTCAAGAAGGAATTCAAGAGTACTATTACAAAATGCAAAGCAGCATTCAGGTTTAAAGTCACTGCAGGTACCAAAGCAAACATCAAATCCTTTTTTCAATTCTAACAGGAAATTAAGGAGTAATGTCCAAAGGTGGTGGTGCTGCGGTAGCGTTGTCGCCTCACAGTAAGACGCTGTCCGGTTCGATTCTCAGCTAGAGTGTCTTCTGCATGGAGGCATGCGTAAATGGGCGTACCTTCGTTGAAGGTTGTGCGTCAGGGCTGGAAACTCGGCACGTAAAAATCAACTACCAATCATTAGTGGATCGGAGTTCTGCTGGGGCGACCCCTAACCGGGAAAAGCCGAAAGACACAACAACATTGACATGGTATCCTACATACGGGTGGCCACGGTGGTGCAGTGGTTAGCATTGCCGCCTCACAGCAAGAGGTTCTCCGGTTCGATCCTCGGCTGGGGTGTCTTCTGTGCGGAGTCTGCATGTCCTCCCTGTGGTCGCGTGGGTTTCCTCCCACTTCCCATAGACATGCTGTAGGTGGATTGGACACACTAAAATTGGCCCTAGGTGTGAGTGTGTGTGCCTTCTGTGGAAGGTTGGGCGCCGGGCTGGCAACTCGACACTGTAAAACTCCACTACCAATCATGAGTAGAAAAGGTGATCCACTGTGGTGACCCCTAACCAGGAAAAGCCGAAAGAAGAAGAAAGAAAAAGTCCAAAGCTGCACCAAGTTCGTTCAACACATCACATATCCTAAGCTCAGAGATACAACCAACACACTGGTATTGCTAACTTTACACCACCTACCCACACTGTTGCCCTTACTATCCTTGAAAACTTAGTTTCCTGTGAAATCACCTTGGAACAAATCTCAGGACACCTGTCACTGGCTAAAAATAATACTCCAATGGCACCAGGCAACATACAAGTCTTCATTTTCATAATGTTTGAATCTCTATTTAACCTCTTCAACCTCAGTGTATTCAAAGGGTTTGTGCCCAATGCTGGGAGAACAACCACTAAGTCTACACACACAGGTAATTAATTATAGCCCCAATAGCCTCACAAACCTTATATGCAAAGCCATGGAGCACATCGTAGCAAAATTAATTTATGCAGACATAGGCAATTAACTGATCTATACCCCAAACAGTCTAGTTTTATGAAGAATAAGCTTCCATGAAAAGGTTACAGAAGATGTGGACAGTGCAAGTTCCTTATGTCAACCTGGCCAAGGCTTCCGGCATTATTTCCCATCCTAGTTACTACTGATAAATTAAACAGGCAATGTAAACCCTTATCCTATTCACTGCACTGAAAACTCTAAACCTAAAATTGTAAGTTGTGGGGTACCTCAGGGATCAGCGCTAGACACTCTCCTGTTTGGCATTTATTTTGTAGATATCCAAAACAATATCCCAAAACTGTGACTGACCAAGTTTATTGGTGACTGCAAGCTGGGAACTGTCATTTACCTTGAATACTAAACTGCTCCAGCAAAGAATATGCACATACCCAATGTACCAAAAGCATTTTCAAGCTAAAAAGTACACTGTAGCAGCATATGGAAAAAAAACTTCTCTCAACTCATATGTATTAAATATTCTCCTCTTTCGACAAATACAACCATAAGAGACCGCAGATACTGGCATAGATAACTCTCTCTCTTTCTGATGTGACTGCCACGTTTTGACCATAGTCAGGAAATCCTTCTGCATGGTTCAGTTAGTTTTCAAGGGAATATACCACCTTCATGTTCCAAAGTCAACACCCTACTGTTAGGCTCTTCCCTTATCAGACCCATCTGGTATGCAAAAATTGCTCAACTGGAAAGGCTTGAAAGATTTCTAACCAAGAAAATTAAAGCCCTTAAATCCTTCAATTATCCCAACAGGTTACCATAACTCTATTCAACAGCCCACTGGCTGTTCTGAGTACCAGTATCATCTGTTTTGAGCCATCAAAGACCCAGTCCTATCAGTCTTCCTGTTTCTTCACAAAACCACTGTTCTACAAAACATCCCCATTAGGGATCTAAATCTACACCAAGAAATAAAGAAGACTCATTGAAGGGATAGATTCCTACCTCAATGTACTGCCAGCCTATGAATAAGATGACACTACAGATCAAGCAAAGTACTAATTTGTCTGCCTTTAAGACTAATCTTGACTGACTTGGGTAGCTACAAACTACACCATGTACAGTCCTGTTCCATTTGGGAGGTGAGCACTAACTGCTTGAAAACGATAAGAAATATTTATTTATTTTAGTTATTTGTCCATTTTCAGCGGAGGCCCGGGGAGAAAAGTTCCACAGTAAGTAAAATTTTACACATAAGACATAAGACCTATATATATATATATATATATATATATATATATATATATATATATATATATATATACACACATACACATACAGGAAAAAATAGTTACACATGGTTAATAACAGAATAAGTATACAAATTCAGTCTGCATTAGGACATTAGGAGAAGACCTAGACTGTAATATACATTACAGTAGGTATATTAGGAAGTGAGGAATATAAGTGGAATAATTTGAGGACTTATGTAATACATGGGCATAGCCACTTATTCTTTAAGTGTGTTCTAAGTGAGTTTTTAAAGTGAGAAGAGGTAGGGGCAGAAATCAGAGCAGGAGAGAGATTATTCCAGGCTCTAGCTAAGGAGTGGGAGAACAGTAGCCCTAGAGATACAGAGGAGGGGTTTGTCGGAAGATCGGAGATGACGATTTATATTATAGTGGGTGAGAAGTTGGCCTAGTACAGGGTTTATTTCTGGATGTGTTATCACACTGTAGACAGTGACTAATTGGTGATAGGTTAGTAGCTGAGGAAGTTCTAGCTATTGCAGTTCCCTTACAGCCTGGCAATGGTGGGTTCTAAAGGTGGAGTTGTTTGCAAACTTGGCGATTTTATTATAACATGATTCAAGTCTGGCAAGGTCAAGTTTTTTAAGCTGGGTAAGAATTGAAGCAGCATACATTAGGGTAGACAAGAGTTGAGTTTGGGCTAGGGTAATCTGTTGTTTCGAGAGGGATTTCCTATGCCTATATAGTGTTCCCATTTTTTTTTTTTTTATGGACGTTTTGATAGTTTGTGAAATATGGACGTCGAAGTGTAGCTTTCTATCAATTTCAACACCTAGGAGTTTGGTAAGGTGAGAGGGAGAGATAACAGTGCCATTTTTGGAGGAGACAGTGAAGGATAGAGGGCTGGAAATTGTTTTGTTGGGGGTGAAAAGTAGTAATTTGGTTTTATTATGGTTTAGGATAAGTTGGATCTGAACCCTACAATCCCTCTCCAAAGGACACCAGCAAAGTATGTTTGTGGAATAATTCCTGCCAGAAAGACTTTCTACTATTGTACCTATACTACATGGTTAGAGAAAGTCCTGAGCTAGGACAGCCAGCAGCCTCTAACCCCCCCCTGCTGTACCTCATACACACTCTCTTCCCATCCCCTTTTTAAAACTCCCTTTGTCTAACAACCTTTTCCTTGTTTGTACTCTAACTCCCTCTTTTATCAGCCTTGTAGTTATCAGACCTGTCCACTAGGGGACTCCCTTACCCGAGCTATTCTCTCTTTCTTGTCTCTTATGCCCTTATACTTACATTAATTTTCTCCTGCTGTTCCTTAACTACTATTTAGTCCTCTCACTTTACCCACTACTTCTACTGTCCACACCCACCTCTTCTAGGCTCAATTCTCACTACCTTTTTCCCACACCTGTCTTTTCAAACGTACCTTCTGGAGTCAGTTGTGCTGATTGTTTTTTATAACTGCATCTGTCTCAACCCGCTCCGTTTGCCCTGCGGGTTCACTCCGCTCCCCTCCCTACCCCCAAATTCCACCCACCCTAGGGGTCCTACTCTTATACTTACTTAACCACACCTCTTCCTCTTCCAATGACTTCTAGAAATTACTAGCCACACCTCTTCCTTTTCCTATTACTCTCAGAACACTCTACCACTTTTCATCTTCTCTTATATCTACCTTCTCTTAACACTCCCTTCTATCTTACCACAACTTTCACACTTCTCCATCCTCACTATTTATACTTCCAAATTTTACCTATATATCCAATAGTAAATCCACACAATGTATAAACCTCCCACCCCATTACTTATTCTATTTTTATTCTCACTACTACTACTACTACTTCCTCTAACCTTTGCCTACTTACTCACTTCCTATGAATACCCACTACATCTAGACCATCTCTATCCTAACAAGGAAACCAATGCTCTATCCCTTCCACTCCTCTTTAACCATGCTAATATAACATCTTCACCCAACTACCTACTTGCAAAGTATCATAGAATATTACATATTAAATATAACGCACTTAATCTCAGGAAAAATCTACTTCTATACAACAAATTCCCTAACCTAAGCTATATAGGATTACCACTCTCAATAAAAGATGGAGATATCCACCCTAACCCAGGCCCAACAAGAACTCCTAGTACTCTCCACAGCCAAAATCCCTACCCTATCAATTCCCTTAGTAAAACATCTAACTCCCTCCAAGTAGCCCATCTTAATATACGTAGCATAAACAACAAAGTACCTCAACTCCAAGCTCTAGCAGAAGTATATTCCTTTGATATCCTCTGCTTAACAGAAACATGGTTAAAACCTGCTACCAAAGACAATGAAATCCTTCCACCTGGATATAATATACTAAGACTCGACCGAGTAGACAAGAAAGGAGGAGGGGTAGCTATTCTACTTAAATCAGGCTTACAGTTAACCACCTACAACTGTAAAATACCTCTGGATTCCAATGCAGAAATTCTCATCTCCAAACTTCATATTAACAATGCCAAATCCATCTATATCATCTGTATGTATCTTCCTCCTGGTAATAACATTGACACCATGGAAAATATTCTTTGCTGGCTATCCCAACGCTTGCCTCAAGAAACCAGAATCCTAGGAGATATAAACATTGACTGGAACTGCTATTGTAGCAGCCTCCCTACAACCCACATTAACCTATATGTTTTTTCTCAAACTAGTACATCCCCCACCAGGTCAATAAAGCTAACCAGAAAGCAAGAATATTAGACTGGATTCTCATAAACCATCACCCTCTCAATTATGATTCAGGAACCCTCCCTGATGATACAAGTGACCACTCACTTACCTATATTATCAGGCACAAAACCCATACTCCCAATTCAACATCTGTCAAAAATATGAAATCCAAAAAGAACTTTAACCCTGAGCTATTCGAAAAAGAACTAAGAGCTTGCAACTGGTCTCCCTTAAAACAACTCCCTTTAGAAGAAGCCATCAATTACTTTAACTCTAACATTCTTGCCATTCTCAACCAACATGCTCCAACCAGATTAGAGTTAAAACCAAGTCTGCCCCATGGCTTTCAAAAGTAACCAAACACAAAATGCACCTTAGAAATAAACATTGGGCCAAATGGAGAATGACTAAAAACCCTGTTGACCAACAAACCTTTAGACAGTTAAGAAATGACACTAAGAAATCTATACTCTCTGATAAAATAAATTACTACCTACAATTCCAACAAACTAATCAAAACAACTCTCAAAAATTCTGGACTAGCATTAACCAATTACTCCACCCAGGTCAATCCACCACATCTAACCCTCAAAATACTGACCATACTAATCCCATGAATACAGCCAATACATTTAATACCTTCTTTACTAATACTATCCAAACACTAGCTAGTCAGCTATCACCTAATAGCTTCACTCTACCTTCCTATAACGCTACATCACTCCCTACTTTTCATTTGCAAACTGTCCAAACTACATACATTCTAACCCTCATACAAAAACTAAAACCATGCTCTCCCTCAGCAGATCAACTACCTGCTGATTTCCTACGGCTATCAGCCAAAGCTACAGCTTATCCTATTTCCATTCTGATCAACAGGACTATTACCGAAAGTCACATACCTAGCTTATGGAAAGTCTCTCATATTATCCCCCTCCATAAAAATGGACACTCCAATGAGCTCTCCAACTACTGCCCTATTGCCCTTCTTTCACCCTTGGCAAAGATCATGGAGAAATGTATCCATAGGCAATTACTTGACCACTTAACCCAAAATAAATTACTTTCCAGCTGTCAACATGGTTTCAGACCCTCGCACAGCACTACCACTGCCCTCCTTTCCTTTACAGATTGCATAAACAAAAACCGTAACCTTAATAACCTTTCTTCAGTGCTATTCATTGACATGTCCAAAGCATTTGACATGGTCAATCATCAGATTCTCATCAACATACTCGAATCCCTATCATTAGATGCACCTTCCATGAAATGGTTCCAGTCCTACCTAGATAAAAGACAACAGGCAGTAATTTGGCATAAGACTCTTTCTACCCTCCAACCAGTTACCCTAGGTGTCCCTCAAGGGTCCATACTAGGACCTCTCCTCTTCTCAATATTTATTAATGACCTTCATCCAGCCATCCCCCAAGCCACATGCATACAATATGCTGATGACTCCACACTTATATGTTCAGCCAAATCCACATCTGAACTGCTCTCTCTTACCCAGAAGGCATTTAACACAGTTGAACAATGGTTTACATAGGGTTGCCTGCTTTTGAACCCCCAAAAAACTAAACTCCTCCTCTTAATCTGACTCACAAGTCCTCTCCACTTGATTTCTCAGTTACATCCACTAATGGTACCATTATATCACCCGACCCAACCACTAAACTATTGGGTATCACCATTGATAACAATCTGAACTTTGACATCCATATCAACAATACAATAAAAACTGTCAACAACTTGGCTCCCTCTATAGGATTAAACCTTACCTTTCCCCCACAGCTAGAACAACCATAACTCACACTCATCTAATCTCTACTCTCCTCTATGTCTCACCTATTTTTACTAACCTTTCTAAAAATAACCTCAGCAAACTTGAAACTTCCTACAATAACATTGTTAGATTTGCAACAGGAAACCCTCACAGAACCCACCATTGCATAAATATAAAGCAGCTTGGATGGCTTGAACTACAAAATGTGATTAAATTCCATCAACTAACCATTGCCCATAAAACTCTTTATAAACCTTCCAGTACTCCTATCTACCCTCATCACTCCATATACAAATCTGAAATCACTACGTTCCTCACACAAAAATCTTCTACATACCTCTAAATCTAACAACAAGGCTGGTGAATCTCTCTTCTCTAATGCTGTTGGAAAAACCTGGAATCTTCTCCCCAGTGACCTTTCCTCTCGTCCCTCTCTATCACTCTTCAAAAATAGACTGAAACTCTAGCTTAGAACACACTGGTTTTGCCCCTGTACTAAACCTGTCTAGGCATCTATCCAGCTGATTAAACTGAGCTCTGCCTATCCCAGACTACTCAAACTAGTACATATTACTTTACCTATAAATATAGATTTCCTCCTAAACTACACTGTGTCCAGTCTCTCTAAATACTTCCTACTGAAGAATATATTATTTATTTTTTTATTTGTATATAATTAACCTGTCTTCTCTTTTGACCTTAGTCTTTCTTTTTATGTATTATACCTGCATAGTGTATAGTATAAGCATTCTTGCACTATATGTAAGTTGTTTTTGTCTTCAGAGAATTTTATGTTGTAACCTGTAATATGCATTGTTTACAATGAATGCTGCTATTTAGTCATTTTTTTTTTTTTTATTTTTCTGTTTTTGTACCTGGAATCTGCTTGTTTTCTATGAATATTTTTATTTAGTCTTATTTTGTGTATTGATTACTTAAGTTTTTCATTTATCTGTCTTGGAGCTTATCTCCCCAGGCCTCTACTGAAAATGGACATGTATCCAGTTAGACTAGCCCGGTCAACAAATGTAAAATAAAATAAATAACTTTCTACAGAGCTAAAGGGTTCCTGGGTGAGTTGCTGTAGGGTGGGAAATGATGGAGCTGAACAGATAAGAGTTGAATCGTCAGCGTATTGTATAAGTGAAGCATGCTGTGTGGTGGTATAGAGGTTATTGGTAAATATGGAGAAAAGATGTGGGCCTAATATGTATCCTTGTGATACACCTACGGTAGTTGGGAGTAAGGGGAATAGTACACTTTGCCACTGGACAGATTGTTGCCTATTTGACAGACAGCTTTTAAACCAGGCTATAGCGGAAGAGGCAAAGGATAGGGATGTCAGGATGTCTAGTAGTAAGGAATGTGAAACCATGTCAAATGTTTTGGAGAGATCTAGAAATATTGCAGATACAAAAAGCTATTATTATTTCTGCTGGTTGAACAGATTGGTGAAAGAGCAGAACGGTGGTTGTGCTAGGTGTTGTAGGAAGCCATTCTGTGTGGGAGAGAGGAGATGGTGTGAGTTTAGGAATTGTGTTACCCGAGAATGTATACATTTCTCTAGCATTTTAGATAAGGGGATACAATGGCAATGGGGTGATAATTTGAGTATTCGTAAGAGTTTCCACCTTTATGTAGTGAAATAATGTATGATACCTTCCATAGCTGTGGGAAAAAATGCTTCTTGTATGGAGCGATTGATGAGAATAGAAATAGGGTAGGATATGGATTCAGCAGCTATTTTTTGGAAGTTGGTTGATAGGCTGTCAGCGGCAAGGGTGGTAGGCTTCAGTTTTAGGAGGTGATTTTTAATTGCTGAGGTGGGAATGGGTGAGAGCGTAAAGGATGGGATGTTGTCAGGCATTTGGCTGGGTTATATGTAGGGCTGTTTTTGGATAGCCGGGAGGATAGTGTTAAGATGGATTCTGTGAAGTGGTGATTGAATTGGAAGGCAATGTCCTTTTTGTCATTCGTGGAGTTAGGAGTGGGAGTAGTAGTTTTGCCTGGTTTTAGGAGAGAGTTAATGGCATGCCAGAACCTCTGGGGATCTTTTGAATGTTTGTTTTGGATATTGAGGAAGTAATTTTGTCAATCGAGTTTAGTCTTTTGGCCTGATTTCTAAATTGCAAGTAACTTTGTTTGGCTAGGCTAATATTGTCTTTCTTCCACATGTTTCAAGCCTTATCCCTTGACTTTAGAAGGGCTGTAGTTTCCCTAGTTAGCCATGGTGCATAGTTTGACTTGGCTCTTATTCTCCTTATTGGTGAGAGTCTATCAAGGATATGGATGAGAATATTGTTGAAGTAGTCAATGGCTTGGTCTAGATTTAGGGTTTTTAGTGGTTTCCAGTTACTACGTTTTAGAATACGGTTTAGTTATTGTATATTTAGTTTATGGTGGTCTCTGACTTGTCTAAAAACAATGGGTTTTGGCTATGTTTGTACGTTTCCGCAGGAGGAAGGTAGGGAGATGGTCACAAAGACAATCAGGAAGGCATCCTGTCTGACAGTTTTGTTTGGGGCAGTTATTTAGTGTCCAATCTAGAATAGACTGCATGTGGGGTTTTTTTTGTCGATTCTAGTGGGTTCTTGGATAAGTTGGATAAAACTGTAAATATTAACATGGTTAGTGGGAATGTTAGAGGTACAGGCTGACCAATCAGTGTTCAGGTCACCTAGTAAGATGGTTTCTTGGGGGAGATTATCTGTGGCCCATTGTATCATTTCTTCAATGATGGGACAGTTATTACCTGGGGGAATATAACAGCAGAGAATGATGACAGTTTTTGTGTCATTTATGCTTAGGGTTGAACCTAAGATTGTGGCATTTTGACATTTAGGTATGGGGGTTTGTAGAGGTTTGATGTTGATTGTATTTTTGTAGAGGATAGCAACTCCACCTCCCTTTTTGCCCACTCTATCCAGTCTTAGGATATTATATCTTGGTGGGAGAATTTCTTCATTTTGGGTACTAGGTTTTAGCCACGTCTTGGTAATGGTTAGTATGTCAGGGGAGTAGTGAGCTATAAATGCATGTAGGTCAGAAAGTTTGTTAGAGATACTTCTGATGTTGACATTCAGACTCAATAGGTCAGAGATTTGCTAGCAGAGAGTAGAGAGTTTTGTGGTCCAGGGTTTGGGCTATGTCAATTTTTAGTGATAAACAGTATGTGTTTAATTGTGTGGGATCTAAATGATGTTTTTCTAGTGTAAGATTGTGTTACGTGAGACTTAATGTGTAGGATTAAGCGGTCTTTAAATAATGTAGAGGAGATAGTTAAGAAAATGTGTGAGTGTATATTTGTTTGAGAAAGTGTTATGTGGAATGATGTGTTTTCTAGTGATGTGTTTGTATACAATGATGTGATGTTTGTTAGGTATGTGAGGGTTAAGAAGAGAAATCCTAGGATTAATGGTATTTTATGAGGGAGTAGTGGTTGGGTCTTAGTGGTTTTGGGGTTCAAGTATGGGTACGAGTGTAAATGCACGGCAAGTAGATACTATGTACCTTTTTAAGGTAGAAATTTGACAAGGGGTATGTATGAGTGGTCTTTGATTGGAGGTGGGTGTGGCCAGGTGATCTGGGGTTAGAATACATGTAGAGGTAGTGGGGGCAGGTGGGAAATGGGGGCAGGGTAGGGGAGCCGAGTGAGCTGAGAACAGCGAGGCGAATGGAGCAGGGCTACACCAGTCCTTGAGACTGCAGAGACTTATCTATAGGGCTGGTCAGGACAGAACAGTAAAAGGAAGATACCTCTGTAATTAAGCAGGAGTGGTAGGGAGTTGTGCAGATTCAAGGTGGGGGAGGGGGGTAGACACAAAGTAATACAAGGTTGTGGGTCAGAAAAACCGGACTAGGCTAGCTGCTAAAAAGAAAACAGGAAAACCAAACTAAGTCAATTCCAGGTCAGTGTAGTGCCGTATCTTCCTACTAACTACAAATCATATGCTACTAATCTAGTACAGTGTGGTGAAAAGGACCACCACTTCTACAGGGGAAAAACAAGTGAAGTATGGGCTGTAGGTACATAGGTAAACTTTTTCCAAGAGAAAGTAGATTTAAGTAATTGACTTAGGAGTACAATAGGAAGAGAAAAATGGGGGGGGGGGGGGGCCAGTAGTGTGCACGTGTCCACCTACAGTTACATGTGGCCAGGTAACATCTGATCCTCCATGATCACTTGCCTAGTACTATTCCTATGTTATAATAAAAAAAAAAAAAAAAACTCCAAACCGCCCAAGACTTGTCAACTACAAACCAACAAAATTTAATCTTATTAAGACGGATAAAAGTTGTAAATGTATAATTTAAGATCCACTGGGACCATTTAAAATATCCTAATAAATTTTAAATAAATATCAAATTCATTAATAATACTATTTAACATGGTTTGTAAAACAATGAAAGGTTAACTAAATAGATAAATAATTTAAATAACATTTAATTTTTTTCTTTCTTATGCTACTCTTGTTGTTGTTGCTGGTCTTTCGGCTTTTTCCCGGTAAGGGGTCTCTACATCTCCACAGCAGAACTCCGGTCCGCTAATGATTGGCAGTAGATTTTTACGAAACGCCGAGTTGCCAGCTCGACGCCCAACCTTCAACGAAGGCACGCCCATTTACACACGCATGTCTTTCGAATGCTACCCAACCGTGGGGAGGACATGCAGACTCCACACAGAAGGCACTCCCAAGCCAAGCCGAGAATCAAACGGGAGAACCTCTTGCTGTGAGGTAACAACGCTACTGCCATACCACCGTGGCATTCTTATGCTACTCTTGTATACACTATAAATATTAAAACTTCACATGTGTTTTCCAACTCATTAACCCTAAATCTTCACAATAGATTCTATGGAAAGCTGCTCATTTAAACCTAGCCAGTTGTTGGCTTCCCAAAACAACTGCCCCCTTGGGCTCTGTTTTTGAGAAGAACGGAACTGTTTTGGCAGTTGATCTCTTTTCAGGGGAGACCTGAGGTGGTATCTATACTACTAGGGAAAATTTGGCCAGGACATTGGAGAACTTGCTCTGCTCTTTTCAGTACGTGTTGTGGGATCTTTTACATCCACCTGTGCTAACACCAGCTCAAGTAGATGGGGCCCTGGTTTGACACCTCATCCGAAGGACGACACTCTCCTGAGTACAGCAGTCCCCTTATTCTGCACTGCAGTGTCAGCAATCCAGCTACCTGGTGTGAAAATAGAATTCGCAGCACCAAACATAAGTGTGCTTCCTGTTGTACCAGTGACACTGCAACTACCCCAGTCACCTCCCTTCCCCCCAAAAAATGCTTATTTAGAATGATCTCACCTGGAAAACTGTACTGCCTTAGCCAGACATACCTGCATGTATGTAATTTAGCTATACCCATATGGTGATATGTTATATGCGAGCGAGTGTGTGTGTGTGTGTGTGTGTGTGTGTGTGTGTGTGTGTGTGTGTAGGAAATATGTGCGTACATATAATTTTGCAGTGTGTGTATATCAGACATTATGAAGGCTGTGATGGCATGCAGTAGGACAAGGCATACTGTGTTTACAGTAAGGACTGTTGCATTTATTTTTGAGATTAACATGGCCTTATGAAAGGTAAGAAGAATTCTTGTGAATATTGAAGTTCAGATAATAGAATGCAACCTCACCCATGCAACTTGAGCTGGCTTGAGTCAACTGCAGGGTGTGTAACAAAAGAGCATTGCTACTCTTCAGCTGTGGGCACTGTTGATAAAAATAACTCAGTTATGGTTGGATCTAGATTGGTATTTTGTTGGGATCAAGGAATTTGATCAGAGGGTATGTCTGCAGAGATGGTCAGTGAAGTAGGTTTGGATGAGCCTCACTTTACTTAGAACAATGTTTAAGAGTAAATCCATATGGTTAATTTTCATACAGGAGTTTCTACAAATTTAGAAGACAAAGCTGAGATAGCCCAAAAGGCCCTCCCCCATGCAGTAGCATATGGCAAACTGCCATTATTTTTTTAAACAGCTTTGTTAAAACAACTCTGAAAACACTGGTTTCCAACAAATCAGCTACAACGCTGCCTCATGTAAGGACAATTTCAAATGTATACATGTGGATACGGATGCATTTATTTTGCATCTATACCCCCTTCTAGTTAACTGGAGTTCTGCTGTGGCGAGCCCTAACCGGGAAAAGCCAAAAGACACAACACTACCACCCTTCTAGTTAATCAAAGTGTCCTCCCTGCAATTTTGCACAGTATATTTTCTCCTTGGTTAATTTGTCAGATAGCATCTCCATACTGCTAAAGTGTTTTCCCTGTGACTTTTACAGTCAACCTTACATTCCAGTACAGTTTCAGTTGATTTTCCTCCCCGGATGTATACTTGCATTTTGAACAGATGTGTTAGATCCACTTGACCAAAGACTTCTTTTCAGGGGAGACTTATCTACATCTACAGTTTTCATGAACAAATATTTGAATCCAGGAACCAAACCAGTGTAATACTCTATTATTCTTCTCAAACATACCTTGCACTCTTGGTCAAAACCTTTACTTAACTCCTTATGGTCTGTGAGAGATGCAAATACCTAGCCAAATTCAAAACAACACTATCAAACCCATCCTGTGAGCATCACAATACCTCTTAAAGTCTTAGAGAAAGAAATCAGGATAAAGCCATAAATAATGGGGGGACAAAGGCCCAAAAAATAGGGACAATTTTTAAACACTGCTGTTACAAATGTAGAAACTTGACAGAATAACAGGTTTTACATTAGCATGCATTTTCTGAAGGGTATGAAGTCTGAGACTCAAATGTCTGTCAATATTTTCTGATTTTAGCCCTCAATGACTTGCCAATAATTTGTCAGAAAACCAAAACTTTATGAGTAACACACCAAAAATATGATGCACAAATCTGGACATTCTGTGAAAATCTGGACAGTTGAGAGGTATGAGAATTACTCACCTACAGCACAATCTGCACATACACAGACAACACCAGTGTTGAGGCACTAAAAACATCCTTGCTCAAACTGAAAAGGCCTAGAAGGTGCAAGGTCCAGCATAAACTAAGCATTGCAACATCAATTAGTGTCAACATGGCAACTAAGCAGTGCAACATCAATTAGTGGCAACTAAGCATTGCAACATCAATTAGTGGCAACATGACGACTAAGCATTGCAACATCAATTAGTGGCAACATGGCAACTAAGCAATGCAACATTAATTAGTGACAACATGGCAACTAAGCATTGCAACATCTCAGGGTACCTGACAAAAAAACAGACAGACAGTGAGCTGTTTCTTGGGAATCAAGATTACGGATACTAAACTACACAAATAGGAGTATGATATGTTAATGGCCAATGTTGGGGTAAATGGCATGGTGCAGAAAACTCTAACAGACATGGGAAGAGAGATACAGTCAAGAAAAGCTCTCAATGAATATCACAAATGCAGGAAAGGCGCTAGGATTTACTGGACTCCTTTCACCACCAAAAATTATGCATAGGAATAAAGAAAAGAAGATGGTCTTTAACAATTGGCTAAACACTTGGTTTCATTCCACAGGGATCCAGTATGTCCCCATGGGATAACGTACTTTATAATCAGTCTTGCTTCACCAAGGGCAGTTTGCACCTTTCATTTCGAGATTTCTGCAAACTGATGAAAGCATATGTTGCCCCCCTAATTAGCCTTTTTTAGGCAAGATGCAACTAATAAACCTCCCAACCTAGCTCCAAAACAAAGCAACCACTTGAATCATATTAGTGGCTTTACTTAATGCTAGAAGTGTAAACAACAAGCAGCCAGACCTTGAAGCTCTCCTGCATTTGAAGCACAACCATGTGTGTGTTCTTACAGAAACCTGGGTTTAAGTGGTCAGACAGCACTCCCGCAATACCAGAGTTTTGTGCTTGCCACTCCTTTAGTCCTGATGAAAAATGTGGTAGCATATCCATAGTCAGAGACCACATTACCTCAAGGCAGGTGTCTAAAAAAATTGCATGTGAAACTTAACTGATTTTATTTAGCGTGATTTGACTATCTCTGTCAGTTCACAACCTGCTATAGAACCCCCCCCCCACCAAGATGTTCAGAAAATCATACATTCCTAAATATTCTGGATGAACATCCTTCAGCAGGAATGCTGTTATTCTAAGCAAGTTTAACTAACCAGTGATTAACTGGGGGACCTATACCACCAATGCTGGCTATACACAAAAATGCTTACGACATTATGAACAAAAACCTCACTGTTCCAGACCGATAAAGAACTTGAAATGGCCTTAATCTTAGAACAAATATTCCCCTAAGTAAGGACCACATCAAACATCTAGATAAGAAAGTAAAAAAGGATACAAGAAAAAATGAAGGCTACCCATGAACTTCAACTAGCTACAGAAGCTAAAGTCAGTTATAATTTTTTTCTTAAGTTATGCTAGAAAAATAAGAAATGGTACCATTATGAATAAGGTTGGAACAACTTTGGTTGTTAACTACCCTGATCCAGCCTGATTCAGAGAATAATGCCAACACAGTAGCAAAAAAAAAATAAATAAATAACAATAATAATTAAGTGCTGATTTCACCCCAGAGGCAACAACTATTCCAAACTTGCATAGCCCTGATGGAATCAAGCCACTATGAATCATGAACAAGCATGTAATGAAGGTACTCATACTTCATCCATGGGATCTGACAACATACCTAGGTAGTCTAACTGATGGCACTAAGTAAGAACTGATGGACCCACTACAAAACCTCTTCAACCCAAGCCTAGGGACTGGCCTTGTGCCACGGGGGTGGCGCACAGCTGTTTTGATGACATTCCACAAGGGTGGACCCACAACAGACACTGGGAATTACACATCCATTACCTTAACAAGTCCTATATTCTAAGCCATGGAGCATATCATAACTGACCTAATCAACTAGGATATCAAAAATCTTATCAGACTCAACGCCCATCCATTTGGCTTTATGAAGGGTAGATCCTGCATAATGAATCTTGTGAACTTCGACAGGGTTACTGAGGATGAAGACTGTGGACAAGAGATCCATACAGTGTACCTTGACCTTGCCAATAAATTCAATGTAAAAATAAGCAAGTTTGTTGAAGAAGGACCAAACTGACCCATACGTGGTTACATTCATGGCCAACTGACCTATGAACAGGATTCCCACAATAAGAGTAGGAGGTGCCTACAGCATGAAGGTGACCAGTGGAATTCTGCAAACATCTACAGTAGAACCCTTCCTGTTGCTTATCAAATGAGGATCTTTAGTTAAAGTTCACCTAGTTCTCTCTGACATACATGCACTTGCAGGAGCTTATATTTGTCAGTAGCTGGTGTACTAAAAATGGAACATTGCAGCATTTGCCAAGCACCCCCAGCTCCATCTTAGACAGTACAAAAATATAGACATGTACTCACCATAATGTTACATCTGTGTTGTGCATTTTCATTTTTTGCTCAACATATGGGATCAGATCTGACCCCTCAGATCCGACTCTGACTTTGCAATAACTCGTGGCAACCAAAAAGCTTTCAACCTCCCTACCCTACCCATACTGCATATCTTTTAATCGCCTCAGATCTTGTTTGCTGATAAAAATAGAAAGATAATAGATTAGAGAAACACCTTGGACAAGGGAAAGGCCATTTCTGATGTTTGGGACTAGTCAATTGTCAAATTTAGGTCAACTCGTTCTTCTAAAAGAGTAAAGGACAAGGGGATGCAGAGTGGGTTGTTGAGGAAAAAATTAAAATGGACAACACAGATGGAACTTCATGGTGAGTACATAACTATCTTATCTGATGATGTCAATTTTCATTTTATCCTCAACATATGGGACAAAGTCCCCAACTACCTTTTTCCTGTGTGGCCTTATGGAAGGATATTTTTCAAAACCATTGAATCAAAGGAGGCCCTACTCCTGGAGACCAAATTCAATTTGTAATGAGTAATAAAGGTATGCATGGTCCAGTTGGCTGCTGCTCAAATATCATCCACAGACTGTATGGACTGAAAGACTAAAGAGGTTGCCATGGCTCTAGTGGAATGAGCCCAAACTGTTTTAGATAGCTCTAAGCCTCGTCTCTTGTAAATAAAAGATATACAATCTATAATCCACTTGGCTAAAATAACCTTGGTCACTGAAAGGCCCAATCTAGACTCTGAAAAGGAGACCAATAGTCACATTTCTTTTCTTATGTCTTTTGTTCTATGAAAGTTAAAACATAATTGTCTGTGAACATCTAAAAAATGTAACAAATAAATATTCACCTTTATTGGTGAAGTTTGAGAAGAAAACCAGTAGATTAATAGTCTGTTTGATGGTGTTCTCTGCAACTACCTCAGGCAGAAAGGATGAGTTAATATGTAAAGGAGCACTGTCTTTATTAAAAAACAAGTATGGTGGCTGGGATGATAAAGCCTGAATCTCTCATATTCTTCTTGCAGATGTGATGGCTACCAAGACTATGGTTTTCCAAGAGAAAAATCTGAGATGACAGGTATCCGCTTGTTCGAAAGGAGGCTGTATACGTTTTTGTAACACCAAATTTAGATCCCAAGGTGGTGAAGGATCTTGATAAGGGGGCTTGAGTAAGAGTTCCTCTCAAGAAGGCTTTGCAGAGCTTATGAGAAGCAAGTGAAGAACCACCAAATCCAGTGTGAACATTAGAAATTGCAGCTAGCTGCACTTTAACCATACTGTAAGCTGTTCTCTCATTAAACAACTGTGCTAAAAACTCCTGAAGCGTGTGGATAGGCGCAGAAAAGGGATCTACATCATTTTGTTGTGTCCAATGTATGAATCTCCTCCATTTACCGTTATACAGCTTTCGTGTAGATGGTTTATGAGAGGATAGTAGAATGTGATGCACTGGTGAATAGAACATAGTTTGTCTAGCTATCAACAGAACTGGAGATACCAAGCTGTCAGCTTGAGAATGTGAATGTTCGGATGAGGCATTCCTGATAGATGCGACAGGTGGTCTGGAATTGGATCCATAATCCATGGTTTCTTCTCTAGATGAGGCCAAAGAAAGGGAAAACAGATTTGTCATTGGTCAATGCGGGGCAATGAGGATTACTTCTCTCTTCAACCTGTTTGCTTTCTAAAGAAATTTGGGGATTAATGGAGTTGGGAGGAAAGCATATAACAGGCCAATCGTGAGTGAGAGAATCCCTCGGTGACTATCAGGGCAAAGTAGCTGCTGCATTTGTTGTTTAGAGGGGACGCAAAAAGGTTTAATAAGGCTGGTCCCACTTGCGGAATATGTCTTCTGCCACTTTCTGATTGAGGAACTACTCTTGAGGTGAAATAATAAATCTTCCCGACTTGTCTGCTATCACGTTTGACTTTCCAGAATGTGTGCTCCTACCAGAAAGGGGCTGGACGAGATCACCCACTGCCATTCTCTAAGCGTCTCAACATAACGGGTATGATCTGGTCCCCCCTTGTTTGTTGATGTACCAGACTACTGACATGCTGTCCGATTGAATCGCAATTATCTTCAGAGGAAGAGCATTCTGAAAGGCTTGCAATGCCAGTAGCACCGCTCTCATCTCTAGGACTTTTATATGCAAGTTGGCTGCTTCTGTACACCAGGTGCCTTGGACTGTTTTTCCCAGATAATGATCCCCCCTTCCCCGCGTATGGGAGCCATCCATAGTTCACTGTGGCCTTGGGATGGGGGGAATAAAAGGACGACCTTGTTTCAGTTGATATGATTGAATCCACCATGAAAGATCCTTCTTGCAAATGTTCGTGATTCTTATTGGGGCTGACATGGGTTGGCGAAGAACTTTTGATCACTGTAAAGCTAGCAGCCACTGTAAGATTCTTATGTGGAATCTTGCTAGTGGAACTAGTATTATTGCTGCTGCCATAGAACCTAAGGCTTGAAGTACCAATCAAGCAGATCCCCCTGAACTGTGTAGTAATTTTCTGACCTGATCTCTTATGGTTATCACTCTTGATGGTGGAAGACATACTACCATCTTGATTGTGTTTATGTTTGCTCCTATAAAATTCAAATCCAAAAAGAGCATGTTTGGATAGCCATGTCTCTTGATTCCAGAAGTAGATGCCTGGTTGGGGTGAAGATGAGTCAGTCTTCTAAGCATGGAAACAATCAGAATCCTTGTTGTCTCAAGTGAGCTGCCAACTACTTCCATACATTTGTTGAACACTCTGGGGGATGTTGTCAGGCCAAATGGCAGTACTCTGAACTGATACTGACTGGCTCCCAACTGGAAGCGTAAATTACTTCTAGATCGCCTGTCCATCTTTATGTGGCAGTACGCATTCTGAAGGTCTATTGAGCACATCCAATCAACCTTTTCCAAGAACGGAAGAATGGACTGAACGGTGACCATCCGGAACGTGGCACCAAACTGATTTGTTCAATCTGCTGAGATCCAAAATTGGTCTCCCTTCCCCTGTCTTTTTTAGTACCAAAAAGAACCTTAAGTTCCAGATTCTCTGGTCGGAGAGGGGGGGGGGGGCTTTTTGAATGACTCTTTTGCCTAGCAGCCTTTGTATCTGGATGGCTGCTTGCTCCCTCTGACTGGGTAGAACATTGGAGAGTTTTTTGCTTTGGGGCAGTGGATGGGAAAAAGGTATAAAAGTATCCTCTGGATACGATTCTCTCCACCCACGTGTCCTTTGTTATGTTTAGCCAGGCTCTCAGGTGCAGGGACAGTCAACCACGATTGCCTCCAGAGAAGAGCAATCCGGCCTTCGTTCAGGAGTGCTGAAAGGACTTCCCAAAGCATGTATTTCTGGACTCTTGATGATGCGGAGCTCCTCTGCCACGAGGGTGGTATCTTCCATCATTTGTTCCCCCGTCTGCCCCTGGGGGAACTTTGTCTACGTGCATATGGAAAAGACTCTTGTGATTTTTTTGAACCACATCTTTCCACTCCTTCTCTAAATTTTTTGACTATGGTCTCTGAGAAGTGGAAAAATGTACACCCACAGCAGAAAGGGTCTTCCCACCTTCTCTCACTTGGAGAGCATATCTCTGACTTTTGGGCCAAAAAGGGAAGTGCCGTCAAACGGACCACTGACAAATGAAGACTTAAAGAGCTTTTATTCCTACCTGACCCTGCCACGGCCCACCCCCCCCCAACCCCTCAGCTTGCATTGGTGATGTACGACTGTTTATTTCTGCTGTTTTGTTGAGTGTAAATAGAAAGCTCATTCAACCCTGATTTTTTCCCCTCACCACCAGACAAACTGAAGTTGGAGCAATAACATAATTCAATAACCTCTCACCAGTACGGAACCACTGCAATCTACTTGCCAGATGCTATCTCCTTGCACCGGGACATTCTATTAATTAATAAAGCTCGTTCAACACTGATTTTTCCCCTCACCGCCAGACAAACTGAAGTTGCAGCAATAACATAATTCAATAACCTCTCACCAGTACGGAACCGCTATAATCTACTTGCCAGACACTATCTCCTCGGACCTGGACATTCTATTAATTAATGTTATGTACAATCTGTACTGTATAGGTTTATCTCTAATAGTTGTTGTTAGCCAATGTTCCCTCATACATCACCTCTGCCCTACTCCTGCCCCTCTTAACCCCCTGCTTTCCAATCTCTTGCTTCTATGGCCCACCTAGACTTGCCACCCACTTTTGCCTACTGTAGGACCTAAGAATAACCCTTCTCCATTCTGTATATTACTAGAGCTCAGGTTTTATCATCCTCTAGCCTGTCTTGCAAGTTCTGCTGACTTCCATCTCCCACCTCTAGCTACCACTTCATCTGCTATACTATACTTTTCTTCTAGTGTTTTTCCCTGCACATAGGCACTATTCTTTACTGTTTAACACTTTGACTCACTTTCCTAACTAGCTTACCTGCATTTTTGACTGATTGTTTTACATAGATAGGGCTTAAAGGGTTGGCCCAGGCTAGAAACTATATTCTTACCATCCATAATCCTTTTTTCCTTAACCCCCTCTTTCTCCAGTGTTAAGATACTGAATCTCTGCCCACCCCTCCCACAATGCCGTGTGCCATTTAAAATGACATTCATTGCCTGGCGCTCTTTCATTTCTACCTGACCCTGCCATGCCCCCCACAGACTCCTCAGCTTGCATTGGTGATGTACGAATGCCACGACTTTCTGTTTCTTTATTTCTGCTATTTTGCTGAGTGTAAATAGGTTAGTTGCATTGTTCTGTTAACATTTTGCTATGATATTAATTGCAAGATGATGTTAGGAAAGTATGCAGCATTGTTGTACAATATCTGACTGTAAATTCTGTGAGGCTTTACACAGTGTACACTTTAACTGGTTCCAATCCATTATGTCAACTTCCTTGGCACTCGTTATGGTGATCTCCCAAGCAATGCTTAACCACAGTGGCAAGGCTACGGATATATAGACATATTGCTGGCATTGAATACTATTATTTACAACTTCCCTGCATCTTAAGACTTGGCAACAATGTTCTTTTGTTGGTTTTGACTAATTATCTAGACGGTCGGCAATGTAATTGCAAGACACTAGGATTTACTGCAGGCCACACTACATGATAACGTAACATCTGACCAAATACAGTAGTTTTCATGTCAAAACAAACTGTCAGCCACAACTGCTCTGCATTACTACCTTTAAAATTATAACTTAATGTTTGTTTGCTGTCCTATAGTACAACAATTTATTAGCCGGTGTTTCTACATAGTGCAAAAGCATTACTGCCTTTAAAATTATATTTAAATGTTTGTTTGCTGACCTATAGGAAAGTAATTAGCCAGTTTTTCTACAAGGTGATACAGCCAGCCACAGCGTCTTATAACTAAGATTTACTAAGATTTAATGAATGTTTTCTTTAATTGTACCCTGCTATTATTTCTAGAATAGTAAGATATTAACTTTTAGTTTAACAACTGCAAACTTTCCTGAATGCTGTTGTTACTGTCCTTTCGAGTAGCACAATTCACTGCTTGATGCTTGCCTAACATGTATCCTGCTACTAAAGAAGATTAGTGAAATACTGCTTTTAATGCAATCTACCACTAGACTATCTATGGTCTCTCATATTCTCTTATTCCTCTCTCTCCTACAACTATCTCGTCATCCTACCATTCTCTTACCACTCTCTATCTTGTACTCACTAACTTACTCTATACTCTATCACTATCTCAGCCTTTCGTTTGACTAACCCTACCTTTCTTTTCTCTCCAGAAATCTCACCCAACACTGATTTTTCCCCTCACCACCAGACAAACTGAAGTTGCTGCAATAATATAATTCAATAACTTCTTACCAGTACGAAACCTCTAATCTACTTGCTGGATGCTATCTCCTCGCACCTGAACATTCTATTAATTAGTGTATGTACACAAACTGTATTGTATAGGTTTATCTCTAACAGTTGTTGTTATCCAGTGGTCGCTCATACATCACTTCTGTCTTATCCATGTCCCTCTTAAACCCCCGCTTTCCAATCTCTTGCTTCCATGTCCCATAGACTTGCCGCCCACTTTTGTCTACTGTAGGACCTAAGAATACCCTTCTTCATTCTGTACAATACCAGAGCTCAAATCTTGACATCCACTAGCTTTGCCTTGCAAGTTCTACTGACTTCCATCTCCCACCTCTAGCTAATACAATACTATACACTATACTTTCCGTCTAGCATTTTCTCTGCACACAGGCGCTGTTCCTTTCTGTTTAACACTTTGGCTCACTTGCCTAACCAGCTTACCTGCATTTTTGACAGATTACTTTTCGTAGATAGTTTCTAGCCTGGGCCAACCCGCTATACTCGGGCTCACTCCGCTACCCTACCCTACCCCATTTCCCACCAACCCCATCTTCCCTTACATTTACATTCTTTAAACCACATCAACCACTACACATGGTCTAGTCACTGTATCCTCTCAATTAATCATTACAAACTCCCTCACCCAAGCCTCATCTCAACTGTACATCCTTCTTAAACACCACCTACACCATCAAACTTTAAATTAGCTGCTTAGCCACAACACTAGCTATAGATTATACAGCACAACTTAGAGTACTCAAACACTTACTGTTAGTAGCTAACTATTCACCTTAACTCCTACAACTGTAATCTCACTCACTTCTCTAGCCTAAACAACGCTACATTATGTTCCTCTCTCACATTCTCACACTCTCAGCTCTAATTTTACTTACATGCATTACCTATCACCATACTAATCCAATATCAGCTCCTCACCATATCACAACTACTTCATATACTACACAATCTACTTTATTATTAAGTTGTAGACAAAGTGTTACAATGTATCATTTTCCAGTCTGACGTGCTGCTTAGTGTGCTTAGTGCTGCTAGCACCTACTACAGATGCTATAGTACCAAACTGGGTTGCTACTCCTCATCACTTTTGTTTAGTAAATACGTTTTAGTTAAAATAGATGCTAAGCAGTGTGACTGTGTGTTCTGTGATTCAGTTTGAAGGAAAGCAATAAGTTAAATACAAAACACCATATTACGGCTGAAGTCCTGTTTTGCTGCCAAGTCAGAGCGATGCTTAGTTGTTTTAACTGCTGTACCATGAGAAATATTATATCAATGTAGCTATGTAAATATGTTTGTGGTGTGATAAGTACTGTTGTATACAACTGCTGATAGTTTACTACTGCTATATTTGTGATAGAACAGTCTCTTTAAATTCATGGGCGACCTAAATTATCTGGTATATATCACTAAGTAAGGTGGGTTTTTTTTATGTCAAGGGCCTCATATGCGAATCCATAACAGTTGCCTGAGCCTTTTTTACTAAACACTTTGTACCTGTGTAAATAGTGTAAAGTGCTGCTTCTCTTAAACCCAGTACCCATCCTGCCTGGGTGATAATTTATTATTTCAATTACTTTTTACAGCACTTCTCTCTCATTCCCCTTTCAGAGACCTTAACGTAATAATTGTTTTTGTCTCCATCTTTTCATTTAGTGACCACTGTCCCTGCGAACGGGTTCTCTCTCAGTCCCCCACTTGCTGAATCCTTGGCCATTGGTCGGATCTGCAGTGGAGAAACCAGCCACAAGGACTCAAGGGCTTTGGAAAGAAGATAGGTTACTGTAAGTGTCTAGCTATGTTTCCCTCTTAGCCTGCTACTGTAGAAAGTAGCTGGTCTAAAACAGAAATAACTGGCTCTACCCACCACTAGGGACGGCAGCTGCACCCCCACCCCCATCTGCTGTAAATACATTTCCCAATTAACTTTTTCTTTTTAGTTATCAGTAAACCAAGATAAAGCTCTAGGCAAAAAACGGTAACCCAGTAGATGCACTGGAATTGCCCACTTGTAAAATAGAGTCAAAAAGGTACTTAAACTGCCACTTTTTGTCTGCTTCAAACTTGGTATCTACACAGAAAGGACACAGCTGAAATCAGGTCTATAGATTGTTTTTCCCTACTAGATTCTAATAACTCCTAACAATTTGGCTATTTAGACACTTACCCTGCAATCTTTAGCCTGGGGGGGGTTCTAGCCTGCTCAGTTCGCTATGCTCACTTCGCTTCCCCTCCCTGCCCCCTATTCCCACCCACCCCAGTACCTCTACATTTATTCTCAGCCTTAACCCCACCCCTAATTGCCAGCAATTAGGCTACACCACTACTCACCCCCTCCCCCTACATCCAACACAATCATGCTACTACCTAATATAACAGTACTAACCTGCGTAGTTCTAGCTCACATTACATCCTACCAAGGCTCCACAGTCACATGCCCCAACAACTTCTACTGTACTCTCTCAACACCCTCCCTCAAACATTTACACTATAACTGCACAACCTCTGCCACCAAAACCATCCTTCCAATACACACACTCCATTACCAAACACCTAACACACTCAAAAATAAAATATCCCTAAGATACCATAAGCAATTTACTATGTATATAAAATGTATCCTAAGCACCCTCTATAAACTAGCCCTTGCTGGAGACATCCATCCAAACCCTGGTCCTCTCAAATCCAACCCAACCACAAACCCTAGTTCAAGCAACCCCCCCCCCCACAACTCAACTCCTAGCCAACAAGAAAACAACAGACCTACTTATAATGTCCCTAAACATCAGAAGCATATGCAATAAAATCCAAGAACTACACACCAGCATAAGCATATATTCCCCAGATATTCTCTTCCTAACTGAAACCTGGCTCAAACCTCACATCAAAAGTGAGGAAATACTTCCACCTGAATACAACATCCTTCGCATAGACAGATTGTCTAAAAAAGGAGGTGGTGTAGCATTGATATTTAAACACCACCTCAATATTTAACTCCTGAACTCATCTGCCCCTCACCACAACAATAAAGAAATCCTTTATGCCAATCTCAAACTAAACCCAAACAAAACAATCAATATCATAGGAGGCCATTTCCCACCAGGGCAAAATATCACATCCGTAGAAAATCTCCTGAGTTGGGCTACTCTATCTCTACCCCAAGAAACCATCATTCTCGGGGACTTTAACATCAACTGGCTATCCTGTAATCATGGTCTCCCAACCAATCACCTTAATCTCCATGGGTTCACTCAACTCATCCAATCCCCTACCCGAATCAACAAAAACCCTAACAATCATACCTTACTTGACTGGATCCTAGTCAACAAAGACCCTCACTCTTACCTAGCAGGCTGCTTACCTGACAGTCTTAGTGACCACTCCCCCACTTTCCTAATTCGGCACCACACAAACAGTCTGAAGCCCATTATCCACAGGCAAATACGGAGCAAGTCCAACTTCAACCCAAACTCCTTCATCTCCTCCCTGCAAAAAATTAACTGGTCACCACTAAAATGCCTCAACCTAGACAATGCTATCCACTTCTTCAACAGTACCTTCCTTCTCCATCCTAAACACCCATGCTCCTGTAAGAAATGCCAAAGTCAGATCCAGGCATGCCCCATGGTTACAAAAGACCACCAGAACCCTAATGAAATCCAGAGATAAGGCGTGGAAGCACTGGCAGCTAACAAAAAATAACTCAGATAGGCAATCATTCCTTGAACTGCGCAATAAAGCCACAAAGCATATAAAATTAGACAAATCCCTCTACTATAAATCCACCCTAAACTCTACCAACCACAACCCTAAGCAATTCTGGTCCACTATTAACAATATCCCCCACCTAGGGAAGGTTGATACCCCCAGCTGTCCACCCCCCCCTCCTTCAGCAGTACTGCTGAATCCTTCAACAAACACTTCACTGAAACTATAACACTGAAACTATTACATCTCTAAACAAACACTTCCCTACAACAGCCCCCCAACTCCTAACCCTAAACCCCCCACTCCTCTTCTTCACCTCAGTACCTACCTCCAACATAAAAAGACTATTGTCACAACATAAACCCACCAAACTCGCAGCTGACAACCTCCCCTCTGAATACTTGAAAACTGCATCTGATACACTAGCCTACCCAATTTAAATTCTAATCAACCGTTCCATAACAGAAGGCCATGTTCAATTGATATGGAAAATATCCCACATCATTCCCCTCCACAAAGGCACCCCCTCCACTGACCTCTCCAATTACGGCCCCGTTGCTATCCTCTCCCCAAGATACTTGAAAAATGTATCAACACCCAGGTCTCCAACTACCTCCTAGCTAATACTCTCCTCTCCAAAACCCAACAGGGTTTCAGGCCATGTCACAGCAATTCCTCCGCTCTGCTCTCCTTCACCAACACTATACTTCATCACAAAAACTATGGTCTCTGCTCTACGGCCATATTTCTAGATATCGCAAAGGCCTTTGACATGGTATCTCATGAGCTACTACTCTCTACTCTCCTCAACCTCTCCTACTCACAACCGGCCTGCAACTGGTTCCACAGCTATCTACACGGATGCCAGCAATCAGTAATCTGGGACAATAACATATCACCTCGCCTCCCAGTTACTCTCAGAGTTCCCCAAGGGTCTATCCTTGGCCCTTTGCTATTCTCACTTTTCACTAACAACCTGCATACTGCCACCACACAAGCATCTCTTATACAGTACGCAGATGACTACTCTCATCCACTCTGCACCCACTCTACCAGAACTACAACAAATCCCACAGGAACCATTCTCCTCTGTAAAAGCTGGCTATCCAATGCTCAGCTCCTACTCAACCCAAGTAAGACAAAACTTCTCCTGTTTCAACCTTCCAAAGTCACCCAAAACACCCCCACTTCAACATTTTTGCCAAAGACAATACCATCATCTCTCCATCATAACACACAAAAGGGAGGGCAGCCTAATAGTTAAGGTGTTTGCCTTGCAAACACAAGGTGCAGGGTTTGAGTCTCACAAGGGATAATTGGCTAGGCTTACAATTGCTCGCAAGGGCAGTTAGCCTAGTACTAACCTATGAACCTATTACTTGGTGTGGAAATAGACAGCAAACTTAGATTTGACACCTATATATCTCTCACAATAAAAAAAGTTCACAAGAAACTTGGTGCATTATATCGAAGCCACCAATTCCTAACCAAGGCGGCTAGAATCGCCATAGCCAATTCTCAGCTAATCTCCACCCTACTCTATGCATCCCCCATACTTACCAACCTTAAACAGACAGACCTACACAAGCTGGATGCTTGTTACAACAAAATTGCTAATTTGCCACTGGAACCTCCTACAGCAGACATCAATGTATCTCCCTTAAAGAACTAAACTGGCTAGAACTCCCACAACTCCTTCACTTTAATCAACTCACTCTCGCTCATAAACTTATTAACTACCCCCTTAACACCCCTTCCCTTCAAACCCTTCTCCAACCCTATCATCCCACTAGGCCCCTAAGATCAAGCAACAAAAATCAACTCACTGTTATCAAACCCAAAAACTCAGCAGGAGAAGCCATATTTTCATGTACCATATCTAAACTTTGGAACAATCTTCCACCCTCTTTTACTACTCTACCTTCCAGCAGCCTTTTCAAGACTGTACTCAAATTCCACTTAAATTTGCACTGGCTTTGTCCTTGTTCTAATCCAGACTAACATCCCCACCCTTACCTCCGCCCCACCTAGACTCTTAACCCAACTATACTACCGCCACTACTAATCACAGAAATATCTAGTTGTCTTTACGTACTTTAACATCTTGTCTGATAACTTTGTTATTAATATTATAAATGACGAGAAACTATCTTAACTTGCAACATTTTCTGTACATACTGTTGATAATCAATATCTTGTTATTGTATTAAAGCCAACAACCTGTAATGTTGTTTACTATTGCTGCAAATTTGTATCTCTATCACGCAAATGATGTGGAGCTTTTCTATGCTGAAAAAGGACCTGCGTCCAGTCAGAATTTCCCGGTAAACAAATGTAAAATAAATAAATAAATTATTCAAATACTGCATACACTCAGCTGTCTTTCACATAGCAACCTATCACCACATTGTAATAAAACCCTCACCATGCCAGCACTCAAATAAACCATCCATACTATAAAATAAGTACTTCACCAAAATCATAAAAATAACTATGCATTGCATCCAGACGGTCTCTCAGCAGAGACATGCACCCCAACCCTGGCACTTCTAATCCTTCCATCAACCTCTTCAAGACAAATACACTGCACAATCTACCTTACCTCTCCAGAAATGCTAGTGATCTGCTAATACTAAACATTAATATTAGAAGCATATCAAAGTCCACAACCACCATGCTAATCTTTCTCTACTCACCAGATGTAGTAATTCTAAGTGAAACATGGCTAAAACCTGACATCTCCAATAATGAAATTACTACACCTGTCTATAACTTACTACGTAAAGACCGAATAAACAAAAAGGGAGAAGGTGTTGCAATATTATTTAAAGACCAACTAAATATCACAACATTACATATCCTTACTCCAGCCCTAGGTAACGTCGAAATTTTATTTGCTAAACTCAAAATTAACACTAGAAAAACTATCAATATAATTGGATGCTACTTCTTACCTGGTAATAATATATCCACCCTTGAGAACTTACTCCACTGGGCATCAGAAACATGTCGAAATTTTATTTACTAAACTCAAAATTAACACTAGAAAAACTATCACTAAAATTGGATGCTACTTCCTACCTGGCAATAATATATCCACCCTTGAGAACTTATTCCACTGGGCATCAGAAACACTCCTTCAAGAAACCATTACTGTAGGAAACTTCAACATTCACTGGACATCATGTATCTCAACTATACCCACTGCTCGTATCAACCTCCACGTATTCATTCAACTATACCCACTGCTCGTATCAACCTCCACGGATTCAATCAGCTAATCCAATATCCTACTAGTACTGACATATCCATAGACAGTCTATCCTAGACTGGATACTTTAACAGACCATCCCAAATAAGTCAATCTAGTTGCCTACCTGACAGCCTGAGTGACCACTTGCCTACCTATATAATTAGACATTGGCCACCTTCCAACAAATACATAACAAAAAGACTGTCATCTTAATTAACTTCATCTCAGCACTAAAAGCCTGTAACTGGAATCCCATCAAGCAACTCAACCTTAATGTTGCTGTTAGGTTCTAACTCCACATTCTTATACTAAACACCTATGCCCCAACTAGAACTATTGGAATTAAGTCTAACTACGCACCCTGGTTGGGCAAAGAAACCAGATATCTGATTCATGCAAGAGATAAAGCTTGGTCCAACCGGCACAAAGCTAAAACAACAAACTCAAAACAAACATACCTGGAACTCAAACAAAACCAAAACGATCAGAACAGACAAAATAAACTACTATCATAGCATACAAATGAAACAGCAACATAATCCTAGAAAGTTTTGAAAAGCAATTAATAATGTTCTTCAGCCAGGAAAATCTAAGACTCCTTCCCCTACTACTACAGACACCTCAACTAATACTGCCACCCAATTTAACAAATTTACTGAAACCATATTTGCACTAGCAAAATCTCAAAGCTCCCCCAACCCCAATAAAGAGGAGTACAAACACCTTACTAATGAAAACAGCTTTACCATTTAACCAGTCTCTATAAATTTGATTAAAAATTTACTTAAAAAGCTAAAACCAACCACAATGGCTGCAGACGAACTCCCAGCTGAGTTTTTAAAAATTGCTGCTGACATAATAGCATATCCAGTAACTATCCTTATCAACTGCTCTATGTCTGAAAACCTAGTCCCTGACCTCTGGAAGGTCTTCCATATTACTCCCCTCCATAAAGGGGGCATCTCAAAAGAACAAATAAATTACCGCCTCACAGCTATACTGTCTCTCCTCTTAAAAATACTGGAAATGTGTATTCACATACAAATTATGGAACACCTCAACACACAAAAACTTCTCACTAACACTCAACATGGATTCAGACCTTACCATACCACAACCACTGCTCTCATGTCATTTACGCACACACACAGTTAATGGGCACAGACCATGGTGGTGCAGCGGTTAGTGTTTCCGCCTCACAGCAAGAGGTTCTCTGGTTCAATCCTTGGCTGGGGTGCCTTCTGTGCAGAGTCTGCATGTCCTCCCTGCGGTCGCGTGGGTTTCCTCCCACATCCCAAAGATGGACTGGACACTAAAATTGGCCCTAGGCATGAGAGTGTCAGCTATCTTCCTAGACCTTTCCAAGGTCTTTAATATGGTTAATCATAACAAGGTCATAAAAGCTCTGCAAAAACTAAATCTTACCCAATCCACTATCGCATGTTTTCAAAGCTACCTAACAATGAGACAGCAGGCAGTTAAATGGTATCAGGAGCTATCTCCTCTTCTCCCAGTAACAACAGGGGTTCCACAAGGCTCCATTCTCGGACTTCTGCTATTTACTATATTCACCTATATTCACCAATAATCTTTACTCATCTACTCTCCACTCCTCAGTCCTTCCGAATGCAGATGACCCTACATTAGTCTGTGCCTCCTCTTCCCTCCAGAAACTACACCAAAAAACTTAAGCTTCCTTTCTCTCCGTCTAATCTTGGGTCACTGACCACCAACTAACAGTCAACCCAAACAAAACTTATCTCCCAACCTACACAACATACCAATCCTGACCTCTAATTTAACATCATATCCAGAAACAAAACTATCATAGCTCCTGTTACCAGCACTAAGCTTCCTGTCATTGTGACTGACTAACATGAAACTTGATATCCATCTCTTTCTCACCATAAAGAAAGTCCATAAAAAACTAGGTACATGATATAGAAATAAACAGTTCTTAAACATTGCTAGGGCAACTATCGTGTGCACACATCTAATCTCTGCACTACTATATGCCTCTCCAGTCCTCACCCACTTTAGAAAATCTGACCTAACCAAACTAGAAGCCTGTTACAATAAAATCAACAAATTCCCTACTAACAGTTCTTATAGATCACACCACTGTCTAGCTCTCAAACAGCTCAACTGACATGAACTTCTTCACCTACTTCTATATAATCAGCTTACATTAGCCAGAGAAAACACCTTCACTACAAAACTTGATAATTCCATACTCCTATACCAGAAACCTGCTCCCCACTCACAAACTCCTCCTCAAAGTAACTAAATATAATAATGTCACTGGTTAATCCCTCTGCTCTAACACAATAGCCAAACATTGGAATAAACTTCCTCCTCTTATCACTGCCATAGCTTCCATAAAGGAGTTTAAAAAGTCCTTAAAATCACATTTGATAAACTCATGGCTATACAACTGCAACAGTCCAGGTTAATACTAGGGTCCCTCCCTTCTCTCACTCTATCTCCTTATTTCTGTACTTAGCTAACACACCTTCATCATATACGTTTTCTCTTCTCACATCTCTGTTAACTGTATCTATCTGTAACATATCCTGCCTGTACTTATTGAAAGCTGCAAAAACAACTACTTTCTGTTGAAACCAATATTTTACATTGTTGGTATTAATATACAATTTTATGTCATATGTTAAAGCTAATATTTTAAACTGTTGATGTTATTATACTATTTTATATCACGTTATTAATGCTACTTGTCACTAATGTACTGTACTGTGTAAATCTTAAGTGAAAACTATTACCGAGTATGTAAATGTTATCCCTGGTAAACAAATGTAAAATAAATAAATAAACAAATAGTGCATCCAGGCATGCCTCCTCAAAGTAGAAATGTAAAATAAATAAGTAAACAAATAAATAGTGCATCCAGGCATGCCTCCTCAAAGAGATGCTCAAACCCGGTCTACTCATCCCTTCGGTGACATGTGAGATGAGCCTCATGGAGGAGTTTGCAATAGCATGTAGGGGGGCCAACTGAGAGGTGACCGAATCCTGTACCACTTCAGAAACAACTCCTGAGAGGGTATCTGATAACTCCTTGATTGGAGCCCTCTGCAATCTGGTAAAATGAGAAAGATAATTCAGAGACCTCAAGGCAAAGGTCTCTGAAGAAAAGACATGCTTCCCACATCTACTGATCACCCTAGAATCCCTATTAAGAGAATGAATAGTAGAACCTTCTTGAACAAGTTCTTTTTTCGTGGCTGCTGCCATAACCATGGCATCTGCTGGGACACCTTTTGATCAAAATTTTTTATTCTCCGGTGCTGTTATTTTGTTTGGTCTCCAAGGAGTGGGTTCATTGGAATCTGGAAACTCCCATGCCTGCCAAAAGATCAACTCAATTTGCGTGTCGGCAGGTGGGGTCAACCAGGAGGTAGATGGACAGGATCCAATAGCTGCCAGGTACACGGAGTCCTCCAATGAGGGATTGCTGGCCTTCCAGCCACCTCTCTGTTTCAAGATCTCTAGGATGTCTCCAAAGGAAACATCATCTAGAGGCGACTGTGGGGATCCCTCACCTTCGAGGTCAGTGTCTTCATTGATGGACTCCGCTGTGGAGTCTAGGTACTTCCTCTTCCAAAGAACCTCTTCTGTGAGGTATTCTGGGGATGTATTAGAAGAGATGGGGGGAACCCTTGTTTGTAGCCTGGGACTTCTAAACCCACTGTCCCTGTGGAAGGTCTGGTTGAGATACTGGATGCGAAGTCTACAATGCAGAAGGCTGCACATCCAATGGGGTAGATACGGTCTGTATTGCCAAGGCAAGCATGTCCCTCTCCAGGGCCTCGAAAGCTGACTGCCCCGAAAAGGAAGAGACCCCTGATCGGACAGGTTGTGCCCTCGGATTCCGGGCCCTTCAAACTAAGGTGACAGCACTCTCGAGGCCAAACCTGAGGCCAGGCTGATCCAGGCCCAGACTTCATGACAAGAGGGACAGCATCGAAAACTTTGGAGTCAAACCAACCATCTCAGACCCAACCAGGCCGCCATGACCCCAAGAGTTCCCCATCTCCAACTGTGCCGAGGAACGCAGAACAAAGGACTGAACTGAAGAAGAAAAGATCCTTGAATTTGATGCAGACAACACTGGACAAATTGGATCCGAAGACTCTGAAACTTCAAGGAAAGTCAGAGGAAGAACATGAAGATAGGATGCTGAAATTTGGAACTCCTGACCCTTACGGATAAGAGCCAAATTTGGCCCTTGTAATTCCTTCTGCCCAGAGGATCTTTTTGACCATCCTCTCCACGTCATCTTCCATGAGACTTCTAGTTGAGAAAGCTGACGACGCTGATGGTGACTTAGGTCTCTCTGTGAAAGGAGAAGGAACTCTGGATGGCACTGGGTTGATAGAGGGCAAGACCTTTATGGGTTTGACAGGGCTTCCCACAGGATCCAACAACAACAGATCCAATCTATCTTTGGGTGCCGAGAGACTCGGATCTGAAGCGGTCGCATCTGAAAGGGGAGTCCTGAAAGTTGTTGGATCTAAAAGACTCTTAGGATCCGACAGTTTAGCAACTTTAGGTGATGGCTCCATTGACATCTTTGAAGAGAAAGAAGTTCTTTTCCTTCCCTTCTCCGAGCTTCTGGAGGACAGGGAGAAAGCTTGGCTTGACTGTCCAGATTTAGAAGAGAGTCTTTCTTCTTGTGTTTTTGTCCGTACCAAAAATCGCCTCCTCAAAGGAGGAACGCAACATACCTTTGAATATCAGCTTATTTCTGCGTTCAGCGAGGGCCCTGTGGTTGAACACTTGGCATATGTCACAATCTTCCTGCAAGTGAAGGGGACCCATGCAATAAATGCAAAGATTGTGCTAGTGACTCAGAGGCGTTTTATGTCTGCACTTTGAACAGTTCTTAAAGCCAGATGGCTTATCAGATTTATCCACCATAATTAAGCAACAGCTACAAAAACAAAACTAAACAAAAAAATTAACCAAGAACTTAACATCAGATTACACCTTTTCAAAATAACAAAGTCAAGAGACACCTGGGCACTTGGGTGGACAGCTCACTTTGCAACAATGGCTATGAACTCTTTTTAAACCATCACAACTCATAGTAAAATACATTTCTTACTGATCAAAAGAAGGTACTCACCTCCTTGTAATCCATATTGATTAGAACCATCAAGTACAACGCCCTCTTTGGGCCATACCTTACAAAGCATATCAAGCAGCTTGAAAGACCCCAAAGGTTTACAACTAAAAAGGATCAGGGGTCTAAAATTATCTGAACTACAAAGAAGTACTGTAGGTGTTATCCTTCTACTCAGTTTTATACATACTCCTTAGTGGTTACCCGTGTCTTGCTTACAGGGCTATAAGAGATGCCGTAGTCCAAAATGTCTTGTACCTCAATAAATCAAACAGTCCAGCTAACAGACATGACAGCCACAGAGCTAAGTCTATTCCAACAAATAGGGCACAGAGAAGGGGAGAGATTTGTAACAAGGCATAGTACAGTTGAGTAAGAAAACACTGTCTTACTGGCACACAGGTAGCACTTCCCTGTTAACCTATCTCTGTCAGTCTACTAAAGCTCAGAGTACCTCCCACTGCCTGCCTGTGGATGTGATGGCCCAATCACCTGGCACTACAGGGACTACCTTTCAGACCCACAGACAGGACCCTTTCGGTCTTCTAAGGGTCCAGCAGAAAGAGAAGAAAAGATGAAAACACAAGGCCTATGAACACCTTCTCTCCCAAACCAAAAAACACAACCAGACACAAAACAATAAAGGCTACAAAGCATAACTCATTGGCAACTCCAACACCAAACTATGTACATCCAAAAAGGGGGATAATGGGCAAGTACTGACAGTAAGGCAGTGGGTTTTATGAACATTTACTGTTACAGCACGGTAGGAGTCGTGCAACTGCATGATATTTAACAAAACACACTGCTTTACTGGCATTCAGGTAGATTCCCAAAGTTTAACCCATCTGGGAGGAGGAAGGATAAGGGTCCAGGAACCTCTGGAGAATGGTTCTAGCAAAACCTGCTCTGGATTTAGAAAAGGCATCCAGCTTTTGTAGTACTTCATAAAAGTATGGACAAAGGACCAAGCTGCTGCCTCACTCCTTTCTAATATGCCACTGAAGAGGAAAAGGCCTGGTGGAATATACCTTTACCTTGCCTGGACTAACCTTGCAATGATGTCTGTAACAAAAAAGCAATACCAAAAGACAACCAATGAGCACTGGTTTGCTTAGAGACAGGTTGACCCTTCTTTGCCCCTGTGCAGGAAATAAAAAGCCTTTCAGTCTTTCTGAAGGGTTTCACTCTGTCAAGGTAGTACCCGAGCTGCCAGTGCACGAAGGTATGACAGATCCTCTCTCTCTCTTATTCTTAGGTTCTGGGAAAAACACAGAGGGGTTAACAGACAGAGTGAATTCTGAGACCACTTTTGGCATGAGAGGGCTTAGTGATCAATACAATTCTATCCTTTTGGAAAACCAGGTAAGGGTGTCTTCATCATGAGAGCTTTTAGCTTGACTCACCTTGCAGATGTCAGAGCAATAAGCAAAGCAGTTTTTCATGTTAAGAACTTCAGATCAACCTAAGTGGATGGTTTGAAAGGTAGTATGGTCAATGTTTCCAAAACATAGCTGAGATCCCATGAAGGAGGAAATTTGATTGCAATGCGGTCTTGTACACAATACTCCTTTTGTGACCCGTTTTAGCAAAAGAGAAAAAGAAAGGGGGGGAGGGGGGGAGTTACTGGCAGACAAAGCAGGGATGGCCGCTATGTGCACTTTAATGGATGCATACAATAATTCATCCTGAAATAGCTCACACAAACCTTTCAAGACCAGAGGGATGTTACCTTCAAGGGACTCCTGTTCCCATTTAGACCCCACTTAGAAAATCTCATCCATTTGAAAATTAAATATTTCCTAGTAGCAGGTTTTCTGGCTTCCTTTAACATCTGCTGCATATTCTCATGAAACAAGTATCTAAATGGAGTCAAGACTGAATCATCCAGGTTATCAGTTGTAGTTACTCTAACCTGGGGTGCACCAGTTGACCTGGAGACTATCTGAGCAAATCCAGAGCGTGAGTAAGTCTGTGGTAATTGTCGTCCTTGGCAAAAAAGTACAGTTTTGTACCTACCATAAATGTAGATGTCCGATAGGTATGCATCTGCAGTCATCACATATGGGTTGTCCTGCCTCAGGCAGCCCTTCAGTCGGCCGGATTCCAAAGTCTGGGTCCGGCGTCGGCTGATGTCGCCCCTTCCCCGACGTCACAGCGCCTGGGGTATAAAAGCGTCAGCCGACACCATCTTCCTCAGTTTTTCTTGCCCCAGATGCCAGGTGCCCTCTAGGAAGGCTAAATTTGGAGAAATGCAATAAAAATCCAAACATTTGCAAAGATATATATATATAAGTATGTATAAACAAATACACCATAATAGATCCCCCCAGCTAGGTAATAGAGGGGTAAGCACCCTAGGAATACCACAGAGGGGAAGGAGGGAGGGTAAACCTGACTGCAGATGCATACCTATCGGACATCTACATTTATGGTAGGTACAAAACTGTACTATGTCCTTCAAGGATGCATCTGCAGTCATCACATATGGGTAGAATACCATAGCCAATCTGGGGGTGGAGGAACTAGGAAAATGATGGTGTAGCTAAGATACCCTGCAGGACAGCCGTAGCAAAGCCTGCTCTCGATCTGGAGTATAGAGGTAAATTGTAATGCTTGGCAAAAGTATGCACGGAGCTCCATGTGGCAGCTTCTAAAATGTCCTTTGCAGCCACCCCTCTTAAGAAGGCTGTGGAGGTGGCTGTGGCTCTCGTAGAATGAAGTCTAATGTTAGCTGGTACAGACTTTCCATGAAATGAGTAACAGAAGTGAATGCAATTTCCTATCCATTTTGAAATAGTCTGTTTGGAAATTGCTTTTCCTTGAGTACCAGCAGCATATGCTACCAGCAGCTGGTCAGTTTTTCTGAAACCCTTAGTTCTGTCCAAGTAGTAGCACAACTGTCTGTGAATGTCCAGGGTGTGCAGCAGTTTCCCCCCTTTGTTTTGTGGATTTGGGAAGAAGGTAGGCAAGTGAACAGCTTGATTCAATGAAACCCTGGATACCACCTTTGGCATAAAAGTAGGATTAGTTCTTAATGAAACTCTGTCCTGGAGAAAAATAATAAATGGCTGAACTGCCATCAGGGCCTGCAATTCCGAAACCCTTCTTGCTGAGGTTATTGCCAGAAGGAAGGCAGTCTTCCATGAAAGGTACTGTAGATCTGCATTTGCTGCTGGTTCAAATGGAGGCAGTGTTAGTTTTTCCAACACGTAGTTAAGGTCCCAAGCAGGTAGAGGTGGTTTTCGTGGAGGTTTGATGTTTTTGATTCCTCTTAGAAACTGTCTTAGGAGAGGATGAGAAAAGACAGGTGGGTCAGTATTGTACTCTGCTGAAATTGCTGCAGCATGAATCTTAATAGAAGAGTAAGACAGACCACTGTGAAACATTTCTGTCAAATATTCCAGGATATGTGCCATGTTCATCACTTTTGCATCTAGGCCCTTTGTGGTGTTCCAGATGAGAAATCTTTTCCATTTTGCTGAATATGCCTTTCTTGTGGAAGGGCGGCGAGCTTCCATAATAATATCCATCACTCTCTGGGATAGTTTATCCTGAGGAGGAGTCAAGGTATTCTCCACGCTGTTAGCTGCAATGTTTTCAGGTTGGAATGCAGAGTTTTGTTTCTGTGCTGTGTCAGTAGAAGTGGCCATAGAGGTAGAGGCCATGGCTTCGTACATCACATGCTCCTTAGCAGTGGGTACCAGTGCTGTCTTGGCCAGTCTGGAGCTATCAGAATCACTTTTCGCTGCTCTGCCCTGATCTTCAGTAACACCTTGGTCATTAATGGGATAGGTGGAAATGCATACACTGTCAGATTTCTCCAGCTGAAAGAGAGGGCGTCCACTTTCCATGCTTGTGGGTGGTATGTCCTTGAGCAAAATTTTTTCAGTTGATGATTGTGGGGGGAAGCAAATAGATCTATGTCCGGGCTCCCCCAAGATTGTGTTATCTGTTGGAAGATGTCTGGGTGCAGCATCCATTCGTGAGCATCCATGATATTTCTGATTAAGCTGTCCGCCAGTGTATTGTCTTTCCCTGGCACAAACTGAGCTTGTAGCTGTATATTGAGATTCAAGGAAAGATCTCATAGATTCATTGCCAGTCTGCAAAGAGGGTAGGAATGGGTACCTCCTTGCTTGTTTATGTACCACATAACTGTGGTGTTGTCTGTCCTTATTAGTAGGTGGCCTTGATGGAGAAAGTGTTTGAAGGCCTTGATTGCATGTATCACTGCTAGCATTTCTTTTTGATTTATGTGCATGCGTAGCTCCTTTTGTGACCATTGTCCTTGGATACCTCTGCCCTCCATGTGTGCTCCCCAACCTAGGTCTGAGGCGTCCGTTGTAATAGTTTGGGAGGTTTTTGGCTTTGTGAAGGGAAACCCTCTGTTGGAATGGCTGGCCTGAGCCCACCACAGAAATTCCTTGTGAAGGCATGGAATGAGTGGGATTAAAGTTTCCAAACTGTGACTGTGCTGAGTCCATAAACTCCTTAGGTACCACTGTAGCTTTCTCATATGTAGCCTTGCTTGTGGGATCAAAAGAATACAGGATGCCATGTAGCCCAGGGCCTGCAGGATTTTCCTTGCAGTCAGCTGAGTTTGTCTTGTCAGATTCTTGAAGCAATCCGGTAGCCGACATTGTTTTTCTTCTGTGAGATAAGCCATTTGGGTGGTTGTATCTAGATCCGCACCCAGAAAGGTTAGTCTTTGGGATGGAACAAGTCTTGATTTGTGCATGTTGACTGTATATCCCAAGGCCTGTAGAAGACTGATGGCATAATTTAAATCCTTTATCAAAGTTAGTTGGTTGTCCGCTTGTATAAGGCAGTCGTCCAGATATGGGTAAATTTGAATCCCCTGGAGTCTGCAGTGTGCTATTACTGATGCCAGGCATTTCGTGAATACTCTGGGCGCAGTAGATAAGCCAAAGGGCAATGCTGAGAATTGATAATGCTCTGACCCTGCAAGAAATCTGAGGTATCTTCTGCAACTTTGTCTGATAGGGACATGCAGGTATGCCTCCTTGAGGTCTAGAATCACCAGCCAAGACCCCTTGCCCAGCATGGGAAGGAGTTGCTGTAGAGTCAGCATTTTGAATTTTGGCACAATGAGATAAGTATTCAGTGCGGACAAGTCGAGAATTGGTCTCCATTGATGCTCTTTTCTTGGAACAAGGAATAGCCTGGAGTAAAATCCTTGGCCTTGTTCTGAAATAGGAACTTTTTCTATGGCTTTCATTTTTAGTAAGTTCGAGATTTGCTTCAAAGCCTCTGCCCTTTGATTTGGTGGCAGACCTGGCATGCCTTTTCTTTTTGGCAATGTGTGGAAATGGAACCTGTATCCGTTGTCTATTATTTGGAGTGTCCATTTGTCTCTTGTAATGCTGTGCCAATTGTTTGAGAATAAAGAAAGCTTTCCGCCCAAAGGTGCTTCTAATTGAGCCCTGGTTGGCGGAGTCAAAGCAAAGTCATTGAGATTGTCCTTGTGCAGCAGTTGCAGGTCCTGAACTGCCTGTCTGGATTGGAGGTTGCCATTGACGGCCTCTGTAGGAGCCCCTAGCTTGCCCTCTACCTCTGGCACGCCTGTTCCTGCTCCTTTGAAATATTTCTGTGTCCAGAAAGGACCAATTCTTGGAAGGCCAATTTCTGCTGAATCTAGGCGGTTGGACCTGAAGAAAATCCTTAACTGTTTGTACAGATTTTGCCTTTTCCTCAAATTTCTTTAGGACTTCTTGAGCAGTGGAACCAAATAACTTTTGCTTTTCCAGTGGAGCATCCAAAAGCTAATCTTTAACATGGTCTGGCAGAGATTGTTCCTTCAGCCAAGCATGCCTACGTATGACAACACCTGTCATTGCTGACCTACATGAAGCTTCCAATGCATCATAGCCACACTGTAAGAAATGGTTGCCAACTTGCTGGGAGTTATGTACCAGATCCTGAAGGGATTTACGGTCAAGGGGTTCAGAAGAAGACAATTTCTTATGCATTTCTTCTAACAAATACTCTTGATACTGTATCATATGGAATTGACAATTTAAAGCCCTCATAGCAAGAGTGGCAGAAGTATACACTTTTTTACCCCATCTCTCTAATGCCCTGGACTCCTTTGCAGAGGGGAGTGGGTTCATAGTAGTAACAGCTGCAACCCCTTTAGGGCCCTGTGAAATAGTTTCAAGGTCAGCAGAGTGGGCCTTGTAAAGAAAATTATGTGTGTCCGGGACCCTGTAGTACCCATCGGGCTTAACAGGGGCCGGAGGCAGAGTGTCAGGGGTCATACTAGAGTCAGAATACACATCATCAATGACATTTAAAACAGGAGGAATAGCCAAAGGTCTATGCTGAGGTAAATGAAGAAAGGTTCTTAATCTTTTCCTGGAATCGGAATATTCCTGGCCCTGCCATTTAAAATGCTCTCTCATAGTGTGAAGGGTCTCCCCAAAGGAAAGCTCTTCAGGAGGGGAAGCTGAGGGAATAGATTCCTCTGCATCAGAATCCTCGTAGGCTGAATAAGCCTCCTCCTGGTAGTCTGAGTGATCCAAGCCAGCAGAGGCCTCCTCTGAGGAAAGGGGATCAGGGGGATCCACTCTGGGCCTTTTGTGTAGAGGGGGTTGGGAGCCCTTAATCAAAGAGATAAGATCCTCTGCTAAGGTTAGAATCTGTGAACTAGAAGAGGGTCCCTGAGGAATAACCCTGGGAGGCATGGCTTTAGTGTGCTTTGCAGCTTTAGCCCTGGTGAAGGCCTTAATAGACATGGAAGCAGGAGGCCTGGCTGCACCACGTGCTGGTGTAGCTTTGTCTACAGGTATGGTGTCGGAAGATTCCAATACACCAGTTTCTGAAGGCAATTCTGAAACCGACTCGGTAGGGGCCTCCGGGACCGAGGCTGTCGGTTGAATTAATTCAGGGTTCGGAAGTTCCAAGGACTTGGTATCAGCCGAGACCGAGACACTCGCGGTAGGCCTAGCCGCGGCTTCAGCCGAAACCGCGGTCCGCGTGTGTCGGTCCTTGTCTTTCCCTTTCTTAATTAAATGTGATGCTGGGGTTTCCGATGGCATTTTGTATGAAAAACTATCCCCAAAAAACTCTTCTGCGAACTCCGACCGACGTCTAAGAGTGCGTCGGTTGAAGGAAGCGCAGGCTGAACAGGCCGAGACGTCGTGGTCTGGGCCTAAGCAGGGGAGACAGTAAGAGTGGAAATCCTTATGAGGTATTTGTTTCCCACAAGTTAAACAATTATTAACTTTTTCTGACATCGGCTGAGGCAAGAAAGAGTCCCCAACGGGGTACTTAGCTTTTGAAGTCTTCGGATAGCGATTTTACTGGAGCTGGCCGACCGGCACTTGTGAACAGCTTCTGCTTCGGGCACCACGCGGCAAGAAAGACTGAGGAAGATGGCGTCGGCTGACGCTTTTATACCCCAGCCGCTGTGACGGGGAAGGGGCGACATCAGCTGACGCCGGACCCAGACTTTGGAATCCGGCTGACCAAAGGGCTGCCTGAGGCAGGACAACCCATATGTGATGACTGCAGATGCATCCTTGAAGGACATCCATTAGAAGGGAGAACCAAGACTACTCAGGGCAGTGGGGGTCACCAGAGTGATTTTTGTCATTTTTTTGGAACCTTCAGAAGTACCTAATGAATCAGTGGGAAGGGTGGAAATGTATACAGGAATATTCCCGTCCAAGGGAATGTGAATGTCTCTGTCCTCCAAGTATGGCTGCAAGGATGTCTGGAACAAAATTTCTACAGCTGTCTGTCCTGAAAGGAGGTGTACACATCTATTTGAGGCATTCCCCACATCTGGACTAGATCCTTGAACACAACTACCTTGAGCTCCCACTTGTGCGGCTTTGCCTAGGATCTGCTTAGGTTGTCTGCCACCACGTTTTGCTAAGGCAGGATGTACGATACCTGAAGTGTCAGAGAATGCTGTAAGGCCAGCTCCTAGGCCCTCAATGCCAAACAGCACAGAGGGTATTATTTTATGCCTCCTAGTTTTTTTGAGGTACTGCACCACTGTGATTGTTGTTTATAACCAAAGAGGACCCAAAGTCAATAGGTGGTAAACACATTTTAAGATGTAGATCACTGCTAATATTTCCTTGAAGTTGATGTGCTTCTGTGCATCCTTGGGACCTCAATGTACCTTGCACTTGCACTCTCACTGACACAATTCTTAAGCACAGTTGGACAAATCTGTTTTAACACACTGTGCTGGAACAGGTGGAAAGAAGTGAAGTCCTGGATTGATACTCAACTGTGCTCTCTACAACTGTAAGGGCATACTGGCAACTTGGATTCCAGAGAATGCAGGTGCTGGGTCCAACAATTTGGACATACTCTTAAAATTTCCTCATGTAAAGAAGGGACAGTGGTATCATGAGAATCATAGTCATCATCAGTTTTGGAATTTTTAGGAATTCTCTTGCTGAGGCAACATTCCTGCCAGAGAATTCCTAAAACTTATCTTCGGGACAAAAGGACATTCTTTTGTTGGGGCTGATTAAGCACAACAGGAAGACAAGTCATTGCAAAGGTGTCACACACTACTTCTGAAGGTTAAACTTGAACCCTAGCTGGAACAGTAAGGTCGAGACCTCTAGTGATTCAAAACACCTGGATACAGGCTTTGTACAAATCAGCAAGTTATCCAAGTAAGCAAAGATGTGAATGCCAACAGTCCAACAGTGAGCTATTACCACAGCAAGGCATTTGTTAAAAACTTGAGGTGTAGTGGAGAGCCCAAACAGCAATGCAGACAACTAATAGCACAAGCCAGACACAACAAATCTCGGATATCTCATGAAGCAATGGGGATATGATGACATTCACTCTTGAAGTCCAGCGTCACCATGAAGCTGTGGTCCAGCAAAGAGGAAGCACTGTCTGCAGGGTGAGCATCTTGAACTTGGGGACCTTGACAAACGTATTCAAAAAGGATAGACCCAACACCGGTCTCCATGACAGCTTTTTTTTGGGGGGGAACAAGGAAAAATCTGCAGTAGAAAAGTACAGTTTTGTACCTACCATAAATGTAGATGTTCGAAGATCCACATTGCTGCAGTCCTAACAATTGGGTAGTCCGCTGTCCTCGGTCGGCCCGAATATCAAAGTATAAGGCTGACATCGGTCAGGGCGCATTTGACTGACGTCAGTACATCAGGGTACAAATGCGCATGACCAGCGTCATATCCTCAGTCTTTTCTTGCCCCAGATGTCAGAAGACCCTAAAAAGAAAGGTCAAAACCAAAAGACAGCAAACAACCAACCAACCACCCTTGCACTAACTATAGTACAACATATACAATATACACAAAATGTACAACCCAACCCACACAACCACCTCTAACAACAGAGGGGAAGGAGGGAGGGTAAATTGGACTGCAGCAATGTGGATCTTCGAACATCTACATTTATGGTAGGTACAAAACTGTACTATGTTCTTCATCTCACATTGCTGCAGTCCTAACAATTGGGTAGAATCCCAAAGCAGAGATAAGGGAGGATGGCTAACTACAAGGAAGCAGGAGCTGCCAAAATGCCCTGCAAAACAGCAGTGGCAAAACCAGCCCTAGACTTAGAGTAAAGTGGCAGGTGATAAAGCTTAGAGAAAGTACGTACAGAACTCCAAGTAGCTGCCTCCAAAATATCCTTGGTTGCCACTCCCCTCAAAAAAGCTGTTGAAGTGGCAGTAGCCCTAGTGGAATGAGGCCTAATCCCAGCTGGAATCTCCTTGCCATGATGGGAATAACAGAAAGCAATGCAAAACCCAATCCACTTAGAAACAGTTTGTTTTGATACAGGCTTGCCCTGAGAACTGAAAGCAAAAGAAACAAACAACTGCTGAGACTGCCTGAAACCTTTAGTTCTGTCCAAATAATAACGCAACTGCCTGTGGACATCTAAAGTGTGCAAAATCTTTTCCCCTTTATTTTGGGGATTTGCATAAAACGTAGGCAAATGAATAGTTTGGTTCAAAGCCACACTAGAAACCACCTTAGGCATAAAGGAAGGATTAGTACGTAATGATACCCTATCCTTATGGAAAATCAAGAAAGGCTCAACTGCCATAAGGGCCTGTAATTCAGAAACCCGTCTTGCAGAGGTAATGGCCAACAAAAAAGCAGTCTTCCATGATAAATACTTCAACTCAGCAGTAGCTGCAGGCTCAAAAGGTTGTAGAGTGAGTTTCTCCAACACAAAATTGAGATCCCAAGCAGGAGTAGGAGCTCTTCGTGGGGTCTTATATTCTTTGCCCCTCTAAGAAATTGCTTGAACAAAGGATGAGAAAACAATGGTGGGTTGCAATCATAGTGAGCTGAAATTGCTGCAGCATGAACTTTAATAGAAGAGAAAGACAAACCTTTGTCTAGTAACTCAGTAAGATATTGAAGAGCCACACACAAATTAGGCTCAGAAACATCAAAATCTTTTGCTGCACTCCAAAACAAAAATCTCTTCCATTTGTCTGCGTACACTTTCCTTGTACTAGGCCTCCTAGCTTCCAAGATAACATTCAAAACTTGCTGAGGAAGTGGAGGCCCACTATGGTTCAAAACAGAATATGCCAGGCTGTTAGGTGCAGAGAGTGAAGCTTGACATTTAGCAAATGGCTGTCCTCCTGACAACAGGTGTGGAATCGAAGGCAAAGGCCATGGAGGCTTCCATACCAGACTTCTCAGTAATGGGTACCAGTGTTGTCGAGGCCAATCCGGAGCTATTAAGATCATCCTTGGCTTGTCCTGTCTGACTTTCAGAAGTACCTTTGGGAGGAGAGGCAGAGGTGGAAAGGCATACACATGAAGATTGCTCCAATTGAAAGAAAGAGCATCCACTCTCCAAGCTGTGGGATGAAACCTTTTTGTGCAAAACTTTGGCAGCTGATGGTTTAGTGGAGAAGCGAACAGATCTATGTCTGGAGTTCCCCATGACACTGTCAATTTCTGAAATACATGAGGATCCAATTTCCACTCGTGGGGATCCATAATTCGTCTGCTCAACACATCTGCTAAGGAGTTCTGTGCTCCTGGCAGAAACCTTGCCTGAAGACTGAGCTGTAAACTGAGAGCAGTCTCCCACAAAATCATTGCTTGCCTGCATAGAGGATAAGAATGCGTTCCCCCTTGCTTGTTGATGTACCACATGACAGTAGTGTTGTCTGTTAGAATCAACACCCGCTCTGGAAGAAGTAATTCCTTGAAAGCAATTAATGCAAACTGGACTGCTAACATCTCCTTCATGTTGATATGTAGATGTTGTAGTCTGACAGGCCACTTGTTTTGTATCCACTTTCCATTGAGATGAGCTCCCCAAGCTTTGTCTGAGGCATCTGTCGTTAAAATCTGACTCGCCTCTGGCCGGGTCACAGAGAGTCCCTTGTTTAGGTGACATTCCTGAGCCCACCACAAAAATTCCTTTTGAATGCAAGGTATTATTTGAATGACAGTGTCCAGATCCTGGCAGTGCTGTGTCCATACATTTTTGAGATACCATTGTAGCTTCCTCATATGCAGTTTGGCATTGGGAAGCACCAGAATACAAGATGCCATGAACCCTAAGGCTTGAAGGACTGTCCTTGCAGTCAGCCCGGACTGATGAGATAGTTGATGGAAGTAAAGGGATAGACTCTTTTGTTTGTCCGGGGTTAAAAAGGCCATCTGGGATGCTGTATTCAGTCTCACACCCAGGAAGCACATGTCTTGAGAGGGTACTAGACTGGACTTTATTTCGTTCACAGAATACCCTAGGCATCTTAGCACTGCTATCATATATTCCAAATGATGAAGGAGCTCTTCTCTTCCTTGAGCCAGAATTAGGCAGTCGTCCAAATAAGGATAGATCTGTATTCCTTTTAGTCTGAAGAAAGCTATCACTGGAGCCAGAATTTTCGTGAACACTCTGGGCGCAGTAGATAAGCCAAAGGGCAATGCAGAGAACTGATAGTGAGAAGTCCCAGCTCAAACGCAGATACTTTCTGCAACTTAGTCTGATAGGAACATGAAGGTAAGCCTCCTTGAGATCCAAAGTTACCATCCAATGATCTTTGCCCAGCAGAGGTAAAAGCTGCTGCAACGTCAACATTTTGAACTTGGGAATGTCCAGATAAGTGTTGAGGATAGATAAATCCAAAATTGGTCTCCACGTGTTCCCCTTCTTTGGTACTAGGAACAGGCGAGAATAAAATCCTAGGCCCACTTCTGGCAGAGGGACCGGCTGTATGGCCCCTAGTCGGAGCAACAGAGAAACCTGCTTGTGAGCCTCTATTCTTTGTTGAGGAGGAACGTCTGGCATGCCTGTGAAAGGAGGCAAGGTATGGAAATAAAACCTGTAGCCGTGGTGTATGATATCCAATACCCATCTGTCCTGGGTAATTAAACTCCAATTTTCTTTGAAAAGTGCCAACCGTCCCCCCAAAGGTGCTGCCAGACGAGCAGGCTCTGGCAGCTGAAAAGGTAGGTCATTGGGTCTGTTTACGAAAGGACTGACCCCTGCCCTCACCCGAAGCCTGTGCAGGAGAACTTCCTGTTCTAGGCCTGAAAGAGCCCTGAGCTCTGCCCTTACCACGTCTAGATCTACCCCTAGACTGGGAATCATAAGAAGGATACGTCCACCCTTTAGTAGGCCAATTTCTACTAAACTTTGGAGGCTGGACTTGCAAAAAATCTTTAACAGTCTGCATAGACTTAGCTTTGTCTTCCATTTTCTTTAAAACTGTCTCAACAGGAGGACCAAACAACACGTCAGATTGTAAAGGAGCATCTAAAATCCTTGTTTTAACATGTTCAGACAAATTCTGATCCCTCAGCCAGGCGTGCCGGTGAAGAACTGACCCAGTGGCAGCCACCCTAGATGAGGCCTGTACAGCATCAAAACCACATTGCAAAGAATGCTTACCCACCTGTTCAGAAACGTGCACTAAATCTTGCAACTCCTTACAATCAATACCTACTGCCAGAGCATCAACCTTAGATTTCAATTGTGAAAGGAGATAATTTTGGTATTTCAACATGTGAAACTGGCAATTCAGAGCCCTCATAGCAAGAGTGGAAGAAGTATAGACTTTCTTGCCCCATCTATCCAAGGCCCTAGCCTCCTTGTCTGCAGGAACCGGATTCTTAACAACAGAAGCCTAAACACCTTTAGGCCCATGGCTAACAGTTTCCGGGTCTGCCCTAGGACTTTTAAAAAGATACTTATGAGCTTCAGGCACCCTGTAATACCTATCCGGCTTAACAGGAGCAGGAGGCAAAGAATCAGGATTAAGAGAAGCTTCCATAAAAACATCTTCCACTACAGTCAAAACAGGAGGTATAGCCAAAGGCCTATGCTGGGGTAACAACAGAAATTCCCTAAGCCTTTTTCTGGAATCAGAGAAGTCCTGACCTTCCCACTGAAAATGCTCCCTCATGGAATGAAGAGTTTCTGAAAAAGAAAAATCCTCAGGGGGAGTAGCAGAAGGAGTAGAATCATCCACATCAGAATCAGAATAAGGAGAGTACTCCTGCAAGTCTTCAGCCGAAGACTCTGAAACATCTGAAGCCTGCTCAAAACCCCCCAGCTCAGGCTCCACTCTAGGCCGCTTATGAGGAGGGGGCATAGAACCCCTAATCAAAGTAATCAAATCTTCTGCCATTTTAAGTATATGCTTCTTGGGCACAGTACCTGAAGAGCTAGGGGTAACACTAACTGAAGCTAAACCTGGCCTGCCCCTGGGGGAAGCCTTGGAAACAGAAGGAGAGGGCCTAGCCACCTTAGGAAGGGAGGGGAGTATAGTAACATGAGAAGCCCCCTCAGCCTAACTAGTCTCTTGAGAGGCCACATCTTGTAATAACAAGGTCTCCCCCTGTGAACACAAAGAAACCTCTGGTGGAGCCACCGGCTCCACCGACACCTCTAAAGAACCGGCGTCTGGTACAGACGGTTCTTCAAGCCTAGGCTTAACTGCCTTGTCCTTGCGTTTCTTTGAAGAAGCGGCGCCGGAGCATCCGACGGCATTTACAGTTACACCGCTTCCCAAAGACTAACCTCGCACAATCCAACCGCCTCTTTATAGTGCGTTTATTAAATCTAGCACAAGAGCAACAGCCAACAACGTCGTGCTCAGGCCCTAAGCAAGGAATACACAAAGTATGATAATCTTTATGCGGTATCTGTTTCCCACAAGAAATGCAATTATTAACTTTTTCTGACATCCGGTAAATGACTGAGGCAAGAAAAAACTAAAATATTCCCCAACGGGGTACTTAGCCAACTTTGAACCCGGTCTGAAACTTCTAAATTGAAAAATCTCAGAACGCCAACCGGCACTTGCAATACTGCTTCTGCATCGGACCATGCGGCAAAAAAGACTGAGGATATGACGCCGGTCATGCGCATTTGTACCCTGACGTACTGACGTCAGTCAAATGCGCCCTGACCGACGTCAGCCTTATACTTTGATATTCGGGCCGACCGAGGACAGCGGACTACCCAATTGTTAGGACTGCAGCAATGTGAGATGAAGAACATCCTTTCATTCTTTCTGAAGGAGGGACCAGTTCTATGACCCCCAAGTCCAGCATTTGTCAGAGTATAGGACAGAACAACAAAGCCTGGTCCAGCAGGTGAGGGGGAGAACCCCTTTGAACAGATGCGGCTGTTCCTTCTACTGCCACCAGTAACCCCTACCAGTGATGTTGAGAACTCATTTGTCAAAAATCACCGATAGACAGGCCACTTTGTTGACATCTAACTTTTATACAGGGCACCTGAAGGGGAATTTAAGATGGGTGCCATGCCTCACCATAGCCATAGGTTGGATGGGGGGTTCCTTTATGTGAATGGAACCCTCCTTAGGTTTCCATGGAGTTCTTGTCCTGCCATTTTCTTTTGGTGTCTTAGTTTTCATTTGGATGGGACATCTGTTTGCTGAGCCTCTGAAAAATATCCTACTTATTAGAGGGAAACTTGAGAACACAAAAAATGTTTGGCACATCTTCCATCAGATTACCTCTGTCATCCCAGTAGAATCTGATTAACTGCTGCACCAAACACAATCAGAATCAAGTGGAGCATTCATAACCTTATTTTTTACCTCATCAGAAAAGTTTTGGCCATGCAACCAAACATACCTCTTTATCACAACCATCACTGCATTTTTAGTAACAGCACTGGCACCCTCCAAGGGGCTCTTTAAAGCATGTTTAGACACAAACAATGAAAACAATTTCTCTGACATAAACTTTTGCTCAGCAGATAACAATGCAGTGAACTTATTTAAACTACACCTAAACGTCTACACAAACTTCCACATAAAACACTGGTAGTTAAACATTTTAAAAGCTACCATGCTGGACTACACCAGCTTCTCTTCCAAAGATTACAGCCACTTGTCTAACTATTTTGAAGGGTCTTGGTTTGATGAAGACATCTTTTTATTGGAAGAGGTCGCTAAGGACACAGAAGCGGGGCCTGCAGACAAGGGCGCTTACAGGCCACGTGTGGATGAGCAAACCCTGAATTTCTTGCACACTTTTTTAGCAAAGATTTATTCAGCAGAGAACTGCAAGCTTTAAAAAAAAAATCCTCCAAAGCTGGGATCAATAGAGGGAAGGTAACTACTTCCAGGACCTCATCCTCCAAAAGATTAATATACTCTGCTGATCTCAGGAGCAGTCAATGATTGCTCCAAACTGAATGCATCATCAAGTCTAGCTCAGCATTTGGGAAAACGAGAACATCTGTTTGGGTTTCTGACCTTGTGCATCCTCTAAGGAAACTGATCCGCATCATACACTTCAGTTTCCAATCCAATTCAAAATCAGGATCCTGAGTCTTCTGGCTCTTCTTTGCATGCACTCCACTAATAAGAGAATCCCGGGTGCGGGAGTACCTACACTGGCAACAGATCCTGCACCCATGACTACCCCTGTACCTGAATAGCTTGGTTCTCCCACACCTGAACCAGGTAAATATACAGCCCTGGAGGACTTGTCTAACCCTCATGTCATGAACAGTTGTGGTACTAACACCACACCATGGGACATGGAGGCAAAGAAGATGAGCTGTCTGGCAGGCTACTGTGAAGTCACAAGCCATAGGATGAGGCATACTTCTTGATTTATTTCTATTTTTAGGTGCAAAAGGGTAGATGATGGGGGGAGGGCTAGCACTGTATCAGAGTCCATTAAGTCAGGGGACAAAATCTAGCATGAGCTACCAAATACTACCTGCATGGTCATGCCAGTAAAAAAATAGACAAATCTCAATATTCTCCCTCTAAACTGCAATCTGAAATCTATTTCTGGAGGAATACTATTCTTAATGCACTGAGTTAAAGGAGAACAGTTTCAGTAACATAGTTCAAAGCACAAAACATAGGTAACAAAGTCCCCCAATTTTAATAATAAGGCTAGTTTCATCCCCAAATGATAAGAAACAGTGTAAAACAGCCTTAGACAAGGAATAAAGTAAAATAAAAAAATCTGTTAGAAATGTTATTTTACACAAAATGGCTCCAAAATTGTGATTTTAAAATGAAAAAATAATTTAAAATGCTGTAAAATTACTCAAATGCCTCAATTAATCATAATCCCAAAGAAAAACTGCAAAAACATCATACTTTCCTGTCAAATCTTTCAAATGAAGTTTATCAACGAAAATAATAGATGTGATTAACTCAGGGCTCTGGAAGCCGAAGGCAGTGAGAGGAACTGTACTACAATGACATTAGTACATAAACTCAGTTAAACATTCACCAATGACCATGCAACACGTTATAAGGGTTAAAAATCCACAGAAACCAATAATTAGCTTATAATAAACAGTATACATCTTAAACAACAGGTAAAGTAAAACCTCACGCATACAAGTTCCTAGTCAGAAAAAAAAAAAAAAAGAAAACAAGCAAAGCAGCAGAATACATTATTGAAGCACTGATAGAAAAAAAACAGGGGGAGGAAATGAAACCCAAAGGGTTTCTTTTCTGGACACAGCAGCTGAAGAAATCCAGATTAAAAAGCAGTCTTCCAAGAGATCCTTCTCTTACTATGACACTAAAAAAAAACTGAGAGGGTCCAGTCTGCGGGTCTTAAAGGTAAGTGCCAGGTGATCGGTCCATCAGATGTACAGACATTGGGAGGGAATCTGGGCTTTAGTAGACTGTCAAAGGAAGTACAACAGGGCACTACTACTCAAATGCCAGTAAGGCAGTGTGTGTTGGCAAACATCTGCCCTTTCTCCAAAATAAACTTTGTCTTCAAGTTAAGCAGTCTGACACACTGTCTGCCTTTAAAAAGGAGCCTGACAACTGATGCGTGTTCATAAATTCACCCTAGGTATTAATGGCCTGCCCTTCCATGAAATGGGAGGACAGCCCTAAGGGTGGTACTGGCTAGATGAAATGGCCTCTCAGCTCAGTTGCCTCATAACTCTTATGATCCTATAATGAATATCCAAATGGGTTTTGTCCATTTTCATTGGATTCCTGCAAAGAATAGCTATACAAAACACCTGCACACAACAGCAATACAAGGTAAAATGGATGTACAGGTAACATCAATTAGAGATACTGTTGATTACAGTACTATGGAATTAGCAATAATGGGGTACAGTGGTGAAGCACTGATAGCAGTTTACACTGCAATGCATACATGTACAGGTAAAGGGATAAATCAAAGTAGACAAGTATGAGGCAAAGACTGAGCAACAGAGGTATAGTCGTTTCAAGAAGACAACAAAGAGGAAGAATAATATGGGGTGAGAGTTTACTTGACTTCAGATTTAGGGCTGACTGTAGAGGGTAGCAATTTTAACTGAATACTTTAAAAGTAGGGAGGTGGGTGTAGTTTCTTTTATCTGTCTTAAGTGTTCCCGAGTTTGGAAATGTTACAGCAAAGGATGCATAGCTGTAACTGCTTAGTAATTCAGTCATTTTTGTACAGTACAGTACAAGACCATTTACTTAGTACAATTGTGCAAGTCCTACTTACCTGTAACAGTGGATGTTCGAAGTCCTCACTACCTCAGTCACATTTCTGGGCTATCTACCAAGATAACTCAGTAACTGACAGCTTTCAAAAGCTCTGACTCCCTTCCTTCTCTTCCCGTGTCGGCTGACTGGCTGAGCATATCCTAAGATGGAAGTCTTCAGCTACCACAGAAAGTGAGTGTTCAGGCTTTTTTTTTTTTTTTTTATACTTCCACAAAAGGGTGAAAGGTACCTGAAGCCACAATGATATAGCAAGAGTAAATTCTCAGCCAATCACAATATCATATAAAAAAACAAATCCAATAACAACTGAATCAAAGAAGATTAAAATCAACTCAACTGTGCACAATCTGGGGGACTGCGGGTTGGTGATGCCACTGAGGCAATGAGGAATTCAAACATTCACTGTTACAGGAAGCAGGTCTTACACAACTGTACTACATTCATCATTCCCACTGTATCCCTGACATTTTGGATAGATTCCCAACGCTAACCTTACAAACGAGGTAGAAGGATAAGGATCCATGGAGAATGGTCCTAGCAAAGGCTGCTCTGCACCTTGAAAAGGAATCCAGTTTGGAGAGCTTTGTAAAGGTATGAACACAGGACCAGGTTGCTGCCTCTAAAACACTTCTATGGTCTACCCCTTTCCAAAATGCCACCTTAACCTTACCTGAAAGAGATTTACCAAGTGGGAGTAACAGAAAAACAGCAGCAGAGGGCAACCATCCTGTAATGGCATGCTTACAGACAGGCTGACCTTTCTTAACCCCTGTATAGCAGACAAACGGCTGTTCAGCATTCCTAAAGGGCTTTGTTATGTCATGATAATACCTGAGCTTCCTGTGTGGATTCAAGGTATGTACAATCTTTTCTCCCTTGTTTTTTTTTTCTTTTTTCTTTTTTTTGGATTAGGATAGAGCACTGGAAGCCTGATAGCTTGATTCAGGATAAATTCAGAGGCAACATTAGGCCTGAACGATGAATTAGTGTGTGACACAACAATGTCCTTGTGAGAAATCAGATAGGGTTGGCAAACCGTAAAAGCCTGCACTCAGAGATTTGCCTTGCAGGTGTCACAGCAATGAGTAAAACAGTTTTCCAAGTAATGATCCATAAATCAGCCTGAGGTAGAGGTTCAAAAGGAGGCAAGATCAATTTTTCAAGAAAAAAAGTTGAGATCCCAGGGAGTGGGAATTTGCTTTCAGAAAGTTCTTGCATGCAACACACCTTTCATGACCACAATAAAACACGAAACAGGGTGACCTGTAGGCAAACAAGCTGAGATGGATGGAAGATACACTTTGACAGAAGCATATGACAAACCATCTCTAAGTCCACACAAATACTTCAAAGCCAAAAGGGTTAAAACCCTTTTGGGACCTCTGCTATTGGTGAGCCATCACCTAAAAGCCTCTTCCACTTTAAACAGAAGATGTTCTACTTGCAGTTTTTTTTTGCCTCCTTAAATACAAAGTGCACATTCTCATGAAACATGTGCCTAAAAGGTATCAAAATAGAATCATCCAGGTTGTCAGCTGCAATGTTTCTAAACTGCGATGTACCCCCCCCCCCCCATGCTGTGTAACCACTTTTTTGTTCAGATGCCACATCTGAGTACTAGAAGAGGATCCAGAGTCCATAACTGGTGAAGAAAGTTTTAAGATATGTTCATGGCCAATAGCTCTTTTTATGTGTTCCAGCATATCCTAAAGGACCCTCACAGGCCTTATACTTGGAACTCCTGTGGACACTACTCCCCATGCAAAATGTGAAGTCTGCCGCAATAGACTGGACTGGGGTCTGACGACAAAAAAAGAAGGCATGGATTCACAGGCAGTTGATACTTCCATCACTGCAGCTCCTATTTCATAAATCCCACGGATGAAGGTGCTGAGTGCAACAATTCTTTTAGTACTACTGATATTCTGGGTAGTGTGGCTAGTGGTAGCAAGAGGATCTTTAATTTGAGGAAATCTTTTGCTGAGGCCACATCAAGGAGAGAGAAAGCCAAGAAATGCCCTAATAAGTGAGAACTTTGTCTTCTGGCAGGAAGACCATCACTTTTTACTGTGTCTATCCAACACCTCAGGAAAACAATTTGTTGAGAGGGTGTGAAGAAGGAATTTTGAAGGTCTATTTTGAAGACCAGGTGGGAAAGGGGATGCGACCTTGTCTAAGCACTCCAAGCACTTGGATACAGAATCTGCACAAATCAATAAGTTGTCTAAATAAAGAAAAATATGAATGCCTAGTGTTCCACAATACACAACTACTGGGGCCAGATACTTTGTAAACAATTGAGGTACAGTAAATAGTCTAAAGGGTAATACAAAAAACTGATAAATGTAATCCAGTCATAGCAAATCTCAACATTTTCCTGAAATTGGGGGCAATAGGAACATAAGTGTACTTGAGATCTACAGTCACAATGAAACAATGGTCTGACAGCAGCATTAGGACTGACTGCAAGGCAAGCATTTTGAACTTTGATGTTTAGAAAAGGACAACTCTAGGATGGTTCTTCAGGAATGCTTCTTTTTTGGAACCAAAGTCTGAAGTAAAATCCTTTGCCTTCGTGCATCATGAGCATTGGTTCCATCACCCTGCTTCTACCATGTGATGGAGCACTAGTAGAAACAGCTCTGTCTTGCCTGGTCGGTGTGGGGGAATTACCCTGAAAGGAAGAAGGATTTTCTATCCACTGCCAAGCGTACTCTTTGAATTATTTCGGAACTCATTTGACAGACTATTTGCTGCCAGGCTGCAGGGTTAAGACAGCCTGGTAGGAGGAAGAGAAGGCAGGGATGCTCTGTATCTCAGCATAGCCATTCCTTTGCAGGGAGTTGATAGTTTTTTTGGAAAGGAATCTCTCATTTGGTTTTGAAAAAGAATTATTCTCCTGCCATTTCCTTTTGGATCCCTGACTTTTGTTTGGCCGAGACTTTTGTTTGTTCTGTCCCTTGAAGAAAGATACCTTGTTAGGGGAGAAATGGAGTACATGAAACATCTTAGATACTGCAGACATTAGTCACTTTCATACCACTGTTTACGAATCTTTGTAACAGAAGGCCCAAACACCAATTCAGAACTAAAAGGTGCATTCAAAACTTCAACTTTAAATCATGACAGAACTTTTAATTTTGTAACCAAGCATATCATCTTAATACAACAGAAGCAGCATTTCTTAAGACTGTATCTGCACATTCAAGCACATCTCAAATCATGTTTCAAAATCTGAGTCAAATTAGAAACTATCTCTTTCATACGAGACTTTTGCTCTGCAGATAAGGATGCAGCAAAATCATCCAAATTATACATACACAGTAAAATGCATTTCCACATATAGCAAGGCTACATTACTAGAAAGAGACATCCTTTTGCCCTGAAGATCCAATAGTTTTCCCTCTTTATCAACGTGCATTGGTTTAAATGAAGCCAAGGATGTTTTATTTGAGCAGACAGGTGGGGAGGCCACAGCTGGGTCAGCAGTCAAATGAGAAAAGATACCAGTCATATATGAGGAGACCCTATATTTTCTCTGAGCCTTTTTAAGCACTGCTGCAATAGATACTGGTGTCTTACAGGCAGCTTTATAAACAACTTCCAAGGCCAGTATGTGAGGGGAGATGGACACAGAATTTGGCATCTTGTCAATTCTCAACTGCTCCCATGTAAAAACATCCCTAAATCTAGTAATCATCTGAGTAAATGTGAGCATTTGTTAAGAGTTAAGCTCAGGTTCACCTTTCGAAGAACCGGAGTGACTGGACACATTGTCAACTATAAAAATCACCATTGTCTTCATCAGATTCCTCATCATTCGCTGAAACACCAGAAAGGTCTCTAGGCAAACTAGCACTAGATCCATGCATGGGAACACAAATTACAGTTGTGTACACTTACAATAAATGTAGATGTTAGAGTGTATTCACTGTTGCAGTCATCACACTTGGGTCATCTGCCTGCAGGTAGCCCTCAGTCGTCCAGAATACCAGAGACTTAGTATTTCTGTGTCGGATGCTGTCGCTTCTTCCATGACATGAGGTCGTCAGAGGTATAAAAACAGGCAGCCAATGCCATTGCATCAGTTTTTCTTGCCCCAAATATGGAGCTAGGAAATGGTGTGGAAAACACCACCAGTAAAAAGTAAATACTCATACCAGTAGGAATAGACAGAGAGGAGAGACAAAGAGAAATAGAAAACCAGGGGTCTGGAGGGAGGGAAACCAGGAGTGCAACAGTGAATACACTCGAACATCTACATTTATGATAAGTGTACACAACTGTACTATGTTCTTCATGTTTCACTGTTGCTGTCATCACATTTAGGTTGATTCCCAAAGCTGAGGAAGGGTGGAGGCAGTCAAGAAGAGTTAGGGTTGGCTAGTAGGTCTTGCAAGACTGCTGTAGCAAATCCTGCCCTGGATTTGGGAAAGATAGGCAGGTGATAATGCTTGGTGAAGTTGTGTACAGAACTCCAGGTAGCAGCTTCCAGTATGTCCCTGGTAGGGACTCCCCTGAGAAATGCTGTAGAGGTAGATGTAGCACTAGTGGAATGTGTTTTGACACCCTGAGGGGGTTGGTATTCCATGGTGCTTGTAGCAGAAATGGATGCAGTGTGCTATTCATTTGGAAATGGTTTTGAAATGGCCTTGCCCTCTGCCCCTGTTGCAAAGCTGACTAGCGGCTGGTCAGATTTTCTGAAAGGCTTAGTCCTATCAAGGTACACCCTGAGTGGTCTGTGCACATCCAAAGAGTGCAGGATCCTTTCCCCTTTATTTCGAAGATTAGGGAAGAAGGTAGGCAAATGGATGGATTGGTTGAGAGCCACACTGGACACCACTTTAGGTATAAAGGAAGGGTTAATCCTGAGGAAAACCTGTCAGCATGGAAAATAATGAAGGGTTCCACAGTCATCAGTGCTTGTAACTCAGACACTCTTCTAGCTAAAGTGATGGCTAGAAGCAATGCTGTTTTCCAAGAGAGGAATTTTAACTCTGCTGAAGCAGCAGGTTCAAAAGGGGGAAGTGTGAGCTTTTCCAGTACAAAGTTAATGTCCCAAGCAGGGGTGGGTGCTCTCCTTGGTGGCCTTAAGTTGTTTGCCCTCTCAGGAACTGTTTGATGAGAGGGTGAGAGAATGGAGGTGGCTCAGTATTGTAATGAGCCAAGATGGCAGAGGCATGGATCTTAATGGAGGAGAAGGATAGGCCTCTGTGGAGTAGATCTGCTAGGTAATCCAGGATTAGAGGTAAGAAGGGCAGTGTTGTGTCCTTTCCTTTAGACTTGAATCCAAGAACAATACCTGTTCCATTTTTCAGCATAGGATTTCCTATGTACTAGTACTGGGCCTTTTGGCTTCAAGGATGACATCCAGCACTAGCTTGCTTAGGGTTGCTGGTGTAGTATCTAAGGAATAAGCCAGGCTGCAAGATTTAGCGTTTGCAATTGTGGATGCAAAATCTATCCCTCCTGCTGGGAAAGCCGGGTTGGGGTCTGGTGTAGGTGCCAGGGTGGCACCGTTGTCAGGCTGTGCAGGAGTGGGTACCAATGCTGGTGTGGACAGTCCGGGGCAATCAGAATTGTCCTTGGACTTTCTTGTCTTATCTTGAGTAAAACTCTTGAGAGAAGGGGCAGAGGGGGAAAGGCATAGATTGAGAGGTTTTCCCACTGAAATTATACTGCATCCACCTTCCAGGCCCTGCTGTGAGGGTTCCTGGTGCAGTATTTGCTTAACTGGTGGTTGTCGAGGGAGGCAAAGAGATCCACTTCTGGGGTCCCCCATTTCTGGATCAGATGGTTGAAGTTGCAGGCCTTCAATTTCCACTCGTGTGGGTCTAGGAGATTTCTGCTTAAGTCATCTGCCAGTGAGTTTTGTTTGCCTGGCAGGAATTAAGCTTGTAGATGGATTTGGTTGTCCAAGGCCATGTTCCACAGGGCCATGGGTAACCTGCAGAGTGAGTAAGAATGGGTTCCCCCCGCTTGTTTATGTACCACATAACTGTGTTGTTTGTTTTTATCAGCAGTTGTCCTGGAAAGTGTAGGTGTCTGAAAGCTGTCAGGGCATTCTATACAGCTAGCATCTCTTATTGGTTGATGTGCAGGAGAATTTGACTTGGGCTCCAGTGGCCCTGAATACATTTGCCAGAAATGTGGGCCCCAATGTATAGTCTGATGAGTCTATAGTCAGGGTGTGGGCAGCGTGGGGTAGTGTAAAAGGCAGTCCCTTGTTGTGGTTGCATGCTTCTGCCCACCAAAGGAACTCTGTCCTCAGACAAAGTATGATAGGAATGATTGTTTTCAAGTCCTGAGAATGTAGGCACCAAAGACTTAAGTACCACTGAAGTTTCCTCATATGCAGTCTTGCATGTGGGATTAGCAGAATACATGAGGCCATGAACCCTAGGGCTTGCATTATTTTTCTTGCAGATATCTGGGTTTTGGTGGCCATTTGTTTGAAGTAATCCGTCAGATAGGCCTGTTTTTCTGAAGTGAGGAATGCCATCTAGGAAACTGTATCCAAGCTTTCACCCAGGAATACAATCTTTTGACTGGGTACCATTTGTGATTTCTTTTCATTGATGGTGTACCCCAATGAAGAGAGAAGGCTTTTTACAAATACCAGGTGCTGAAGCAGCAATTCCTGACTGTCTGCCTGAAATCAGGCAGTCGTCCAAGTAGAGGTAAATTTGGATTTTTTCTCTGCCTGCAGTATGCAATGGCTGGAGCCAGGCATTTTGTGAATACCCTGGGCGCAGTAGAAAAGCCAAAGGGAAGTGCAGAGAACTGATAATGCATAGACTCTGCAGTGAAATGTAGATATTTTCTGCATGATTCCCTTATGGGGATGAGCAGATAGGCTTATTTTAAGTCTAGGGCGACTAACCAGGCATCCTTGGCTAACAGTGGGAGAAGCTGTTGCAGGGTAAGCATCTTGAATTTTGGTACCACCAGGAAGGTATTGAGAGTGGAAGGATCCAGGATTGGGCGCCGACAGCCCACTTTCCTGTGTACCAGGAAAAGTCTGGAGTAGAATCCTTGGCCCCTCTGTTCTACTGGAACAGGCTGAATAGCTCTGATATTGAGCAAGGAAAGTACTTGGTTTTGAGCCTCTGCCCACTGGTTTGCAGGAAGGTCTGGAAACATAAGAATGCGTTCCCCCTTGCTTGTTGATGTACCACATGACAGTAGTGTTGTCTGTTAGAATCAACACCCGCTCTGGAAGAAGTAATTCCTTGAAAGCAATTAATGCAAACTGGACTGCTAACATCTCCTTCATGTTGATATGTAGATGTTGTAGTCTGACAGGCCACTTGTTTTGTATCCACTTTCCATTGAGATGAGCTCCCCAAGCTTTGTCTGAGGCATCTGTCGTTAAAATCTGACTCGCCTCTGGCCGGGTCACAGAGAGTCCCTTGTTTAGGTGACATTCCTGAGCCCACCACAAAAATTCCTTTTGAATGCAAGGTATTATTTGAATGACAGTGTCCAGATCCTGGCAGTGCTGTGTCCATACATTTTTGAGATACCATTGTAGCTTCCTCATATGCAGTTTGGCATTGGGAAGCACCAGAATACAAGATGCCATGAACCCTAAGGCTTGAAGGACTGTCCTTGCAGTCAGCCCGGACTGATGAGATAGTTGATGGAAGTAAAGGGATAGACTCTTTTGTTTGTCCGGGGTTAAAAGGCCATCTGGGATGCTGTATTCAGTCTCACACCCAGGAAGCACATGTCTTGAGAGGGTACTAGACTGGACTTTATTTCGTTCACAGAATACCCTAGGCATCTTAGCACTGCTATCATATATTCCAAATGATGAAGGAGCTCTTCTCTTCCTTGAGCCAGAATTAGGCAGTCGTCCAAATAAGGATAGATCTGTATTCCTTTTAGTCTGAAGAAAGCTATCACTGGAGCCAGAATTTTCGTGAACACTCTGGGCAGTAGATAAGCCAAAGGGCAATGCAGAGAACTGATAGTGAGAAGTCCCAGCTCAAACGCAGATACTTTCTGCAACTTAGTCTGATAGGAACATGAAGGTAAGCCTCCTTGAGATCCAAAGTTACCATCCAATGATCTTTGCCCAGCAGAGGTAAAAGCTGCTGCAACGTCAACATTTTGAACTTGGGAATGTCCAGATAAGTGTTGAGGATAGATAAATCCAAAATTGGTCTCCACGTGTTCCCCTTCTTTGGTACTAGGAACAGGCGAGAATAAAATCCTAGGCCCACTTCTGGCAGAGGGACCGGCTGTATGGCCCTAGTCGGAGCAACAGAGAAACCTGCTTGTGAGCCTCTATTCTTTGTTGAGGAGGAACGTCTGGCATGCCTGTGAAAGGAGGCAAGGTATGGAAATAAAACCTGTAGCCGTGGTGTATGATATCCAATACCCATCTGTCCTGGGTAATTAAACACCAATTTTCTTTGAAAAGTGCCAACCGTCCCCCCAAAGGTCCTGCCAGGCGAGCAGGCTCTGGCAGCTGAAAAGGTAGGTCATTGGGTCTGTTTAGGAAAGGACTGACCCCTGCCCTCACCGAAGCCTGTGCAGGAGAACTTCCTGTTCTAGGCCTGAAAGAGCCCTGAGCTCTGCCCTTACCACGTCTAGATCTACCCCTAGACTGGGAATCATAAGAAGGATACGTCCACCCTTTAGTAGGCCAATTTCTACTAAACTTTGGAGGCTGGACTTGCAAAAAATCTTTAACAGTCTGCATAGACTTAGCTTTGTCTTCCATTTTCTTTAAAACTGTCTCAACAGGAGGACCAAACAACACGTCAGATTGTAAAGGAGCATCTAAAATCCTTGTTTTAACATGTTCAGACAAATTCTGATCCCTCAGCCAGGCGTGCGTGAAGAACTGACCCAGTGGCAGCCACCCTAGATGAGGCCTGTACAGCATCAAAACCACATTGCAAAGAATGCTTACCCACCTGTTCAGAAACGTGCACTAAATCTTGCAACTCCTTACAATCAATACCTACTGCCAGAGCATCAACCTTAGATTTCAATTGTGAAAGGAGATAATTTTGGTATTTCAACATGTGAAACTGGCAATTCAGAACCCTCATAGCAAGAGTGGAAGAAGTATAGACTTTCTTGCCCCATCTATCCAAGGCCCTAGCCTCCTTGTCTGCAGGAACCGGATTCTTAACAACAGAAGCCTAAACACCTTTAGGCCCATGGCTAACAGTTTCCGGGTCTGCCCTAGGACTTTTAAAAAGATACTTATGAGCTTCAGGCACCCTGTAATACCTATCCGGCTTAACAGGAGCAGGAGGCAAAGAATCAGGATTAAGAGAAGCTTCCATAAAAACATCTTCCACTACAGTCAAAACAGGAGGTATAGCCAAAGGCCTATGCTGGGGTAACAACAGAAATTCCCTAAGCCTTTTTCTGGAATCAGAGAAGTCCTGACCTTCCCACTGAAAATGCTCCCTCATGGAATGAAGAGTTTCTGAAAAAGAAAAATCCTCAGGGGGAGTAGCAGAAGGAGTAGAATCATCCACATCAGAATCAGAATAAGGAGAGTACTCCTGCAAGTCTTCAGCCGAAGACTCTGAAACATCTGAAGCCTGCTCAAAACCCCCCAGCTCAGGCTCCACTCTAGGCCGCTTATGAGGAGGGGGCATAGAACCCCTAATCAAAGTAATCAAATCTTCTGCCATTTTAAGTATATGCTTCTTGGGCACAGTACCTGAAGAGCTAGGGGTAACACTAACTGAAGCTAAACCTGGCCTGCCCCTGGGGGAAGCCTTGGAAACAGAAGGAGAGGGCCTAGCCACCTTAGGAAGGGAGGGGAGTATAGTAACATGAGAAGCCCCCTCAGCCTAACTAGTCTCTTGAGAGGCCACATCTTGTAATAACAAGGTCTCCCCCTGTGAACACAAAGAAACCTCTGGTGGAGCCACCGGCTCCACCGACACCTCTAAAGAACCGGCGTCTGGTACAGACGGTTCTTCAAGCCTAGGCTTAACTGCCTTGTCCTTGCGTTTCTTTGAAGAAGCGGGCGTCGGAGCATCCGACGGCATTTACAGTTACACCGCTTCCCAAAGACTAACCTCGCACAATCCAACCGCCTCTTTATAGTGCGTTTATAAAATCTAGCACAAGAGCAACAGCCAACAACGTCGTGCTCAGGCCCTAAGCAAGGAATACACAAAGTATGATAATCTTTATGCGGTATCTGTTTCCCACAAGAAATGCAATTATTAACTTTTTCTGACATCCGGTAAATGACTGAGGCAAGAAAAAACTAAAATATTCCCCAACGGGGTACTTAGCCAACTTTGAACCCGGTCTGAAACTTCTAAATTGAAAAATCTCAGAACGCCAACCGGCACTTGCAATACTGCTTCTGCATCGGACCATGCGGCAAAAAAAGACTGAGGATATGACGCTGGTCATGCGCATTTGTACCCTGACGTACTGACGTCAGTCAAATGCGCCCTGACCGACGTCAGCCTTATACTTTGATATTCGGGCCGACCGAGGACAGAGGACTACCCAATTGTTAGGACTGCAGCAATGTGAGATGAAGAACATCCTTTCATTCTTTCTGAAGGAGGGACCAGTTCTATGACCCCCAAGTCCAGCATTTGTCAGAGTATAGGACAGAACAACAAAGCCTGGTCCAGCAGGTGAGGGGGAGAACCCCTTTGAACAGATGCGGCTGTTCCTTCTACTGCCACCAGTAACCCCTACCAGTGATGTTGAGAACTCATTTGTCAAAAATCACCGATAGACAGGCCACTTTGTTGACATCTAACTTTTATACAGGGCACCTGAAGGGGAATTTAAGATGGGTGCCATGCCTCACCATAGCCATAGGTTGGATGGGGGGTTTCCCTTTATGTGAATGGAACCCCTCCTTAGGTTTGGCGGAGTTCTTGTCCTGCCATTTTCTTTTGGTGTCTTAGTTTTCATTTGGATGGGACATCTGTTTGCTGAGCCTCTGAAAAATATCCTACTTATTAGAGGGAAACTTGAGAACACAAAAAATGTTTGGCACATCTTCCATCAGATTACCTCTGTCATCCCAGTAGAATCTGATTAACTGCTGCACCAAACACAATCAGAATCAAGTGGAGCATTCATAACCTTATTTTTTACCTCATCAGAAAAGTTTTGGCCATGCAACCAAACATACCTCTTTATCACAACCATCACTGCATTTTTAGTAACAGCACTGGCACCCTCCAAGGGGCTCTTTAAAGCATGTTTAGACACAAACAATGAAAACAATTTCTCTGACATAAACTTTTGCTCAGCAGATAACAATGCAGTGAACTTATTTAAACTACACCTAAACGTCTACACAAACTTCCACATAAAACACTGGTAGTTAAACATTTTAAAAGCTACCATGCTGGACTACACCAGCTTCTCTTCCAAAGATTACAGCCACTTGTCTAACTATTTTGAAGGGTCTTGGTTTGATGAAGACATCTTTTATTGGAAGAGGTCGCTAAGGACACAGAAGCGGGGCCTGCAGACAAGGGCGCTTACAGGCCACGTGTGGATGAGCAAACCCTGAATTTCTTGCACACTTTTTTAGCAAAGATTTATTCAGCAGAGAACTGCAAGCTTTAAAAAAAAAATCCTCCAAAGCTGGGATCAATAGAGGGAAGGTAACTACTTCCAGGACCTCATCCTCCAAAAGATTAATATACTCTGCTGATCTCAGGAGCAGTCAATGATTGCTCCAAACTGAATGCATCATCAAGTCTAGCTCAGCATTTGGGAAAACGAGAACATCTGTTTGGGTTTCTGACCTTGTGCATCCTCTAAGGAAACTGATCCGCATCATACACTTCAGTTTCCAATCCAATTCAAAATCAGGATCCTGAGTCTTCTGGCTCTTCTTTGCATGCACTCCACTAATAAGAGAATCCCGGGGTGCGGGGAGTACCTACACTGGCAACAGATCCTGCACCCATGACTACCCCTGTACCTGAATAGCTTGGTTCTCCCACACCTGAACCAGGTAAATATACAGCCCTGGAGGACTTGTCTAACCCTCATGTCATGAACAGTTGTGGTACTAACACCACACCATGGGACATGGAGGCAAAGAAGATGAGCTGTCTGGCAGGCTACTGTGAAGTCACAAGCCATAGGATGAGGCATACTTCTTGATTTATTTCTATTTTTAGGTGCAAAAGGGGTAGATGATGGGGGGAGGGCTAGCACTGTATCAGAGTCCATTAAGTCAGGGGACAAAATCTAGCATGAGCTACCAAATACTACCTGCATGGTCATGCCAGTAAAAAAATAGACAAATCTCAATATTCTCCCTCTAAACTGCAATCTGAAATCTATTTCTGGAGGAATACTATTCTTAATGCACTGAGTTAAAGGAGAACAGTTTCAGTAACATAGTTCAAAGCACAAAACATAGGTAACAAAAGTCCCCCAATTTTAATAATAAGGCTAGTTTCATCCCCAAATGATAAGAAACAGTGTAAAACAGCCTTAGACAAGGAATAAAGTAAAATAAAAAAATCTGTTAGAAATGTTATTTTACACAAAATGGCTCCAAAATTGTGATTTTAAAATGAAAAAATAATTTAAAATGCTGTAAAATTACTCAAATGCCTCAATTAATCATAATCCCAAAGAAAAACTGCAAAAACATCATACTTTCCTGTCAAATCTTTCAAATGAAGTTTATCAACGAAAATAATAGATGTGATTAACTCAGGGCTCTGGAAGCCGAAGGCAGTGAGAGGAACTGTACTACAATGACATTAGTACATAAACTCAGTTAAACATTCACCAATGACCATGCAACACGTTATAAGGGTTAAAAATCCACAGAAACCAATAATTAGCTTATAATAAACAGTATACATCTTAAACAACAGGTAAAGTAAAACCTCACGCATACAAGTTCCTAGTCAGAAAAAAAAAAAAAAAGAAAACAAGCAAAGCAGCAGAATACATTATTGAAGCACTGATAGAAAAAAAACAGGGGGAGGAAATGAAACCCAAAGGGTTTCTTTTCTGGACACAGCAGCTGAAGAAATCCAGATTAAAAAGCAGTCTTCCAAGAGATCCTTCTCTTACTATGACACTAAAAAAAAACTGAGAGGGTCCAGTCTGCGGGTCTTAAAGGTAAGTGCCAGGTGATCGGTCCATCAGATGTACAGACATTGGGAGGGAATCTGGGCTTTAGTAGACTGTCAAAGGAAGTACAACAGGGCACTACTACTCAAATGCCAGTAAGGCAGTGTGTGTTGGCAAACATCTGCCCTTTCTCCAAAATAAACTTTGTCTTCAAGTTAAGCAGTCTGACACACTGTCTGCCTTTAAAAAGGAGCCTGACAACTGATGCGTGTTCATAAATTCACCCTAGGTATTAATGGCCTGCCCTTCCATGAAATGGGAGGACAGCCCTAAGGGTGGTACTGGCTAGATGAAATGGCCTCTCAGCTCAGTTGCCTCATAACTCTTATGATCCTATAATGAATATCCAAATGGGTTTTGTCCATTTTCATTGGATTCCTGCAAAGAATAGCTATACAAAACACCTGCACACAACAGCAATACAAGGTAAAAATGGATGTACAGGTAACATCAATTAGAGATACTGTTGATTACAGTACTATGGAATTAGCAATAATGGGGTACAGTGGTGAAGCACTGATAGCAGTTTACACTGCAATGCATACATGTACAGGTAAAGGGATAAATCAAAGTAGACAAGTATGAGGCAAAGACTGAGCAACAGAGGTATAGTCGTTTCAAGAAGACAACAAAGAGGAAGAATAATATGGGGTGAGAGTTTACTTGACTTCAGATTTAGGGCTGACTGTAGAGGGTAGCAATTTTAACTGAATACTTTAAAAGTAGGGAGGTGGGTGTAGTTTCTTTTATCTGTCTTAAGTGTTCCCGAGTTTGGAAATGTTACAGCAAAGGATGCATAGCTGTAACTGCTTAGTAATTCAGTCATTTTTGTACAGTACAGTACAAGACCATTTACTTAGTACAATTGTGCAAGTCCTACTTACCTGTAACAGTGGATGTTCGAAGTCCTCACTACCTCAGTCACATTTCTGGGCTATCTACCAAGATAACTCAGTAACTGACAGCTTTCAAAAGCTCTGACTCCCTTCCTTCTCTTCCCGTGTCGGCTGACTGGCTGAGCATATCCTAAGATGGAAGTCTTCAGCTACCACAGAAAGTGAGTGTTCAGGCTTTTTTTTTTTATACTTCCACAAAAGGGTGAAAGGTACCTGAAGCCACAATGATATAGCAAGAGTAAATTCTCAGCCAATCACAATATCATATAAAAAAACAAATCCAATAACAACTGAATCAAAGAAGATTAAAATCAACTCAACTGTGCACAATCTGGGGACTGCGGGTTGGTGATGCCACTGAGGCAATGAGGAATTCAAACATTCACTGTTACAGGAAGCAGGTCTTACACAACTGTACTACATTCATCATTCCCACTGTATCCCTGACATTTTGGATAGATTCCCAACGCTAACCTTACAAACGAGGTAGAAGGATAAGGATCCATGGAGAATGGTCCTAGCAAAGGCTGCTCTGCACCTTGGAAAGGAATCCAGTTTGGAGAGCTTTGTAAAGGTATGAACACAGGACCAGGTTGCTGCCTCTAAAACACTTCTATGGTCTACCCCTTTCCAAAATGCCACCTTAACCTTACCTGAAAGAGATTTACCAAGTGGGAGTAACAGAAAAACAGCAGCAGAGGGCAACCATCCTGTAATGGCATGCTTACAGACAGGCTGACCTTTCTTAACCCCTGTATAGCAGACAAACGGCTGTTCAGCATTCCTAAAGGGCTTTGTTATGTCATGATAATACCTGAGCTTCCTGTGTGGATTCAAGGTATGTACAATCTTTTCTCCCTTGTTTTTTTTCTTTTTTCTTTTTTTTGGATTAGGATAGAGCACTGGAAGCCTGATAGCTTGATTCAGGATAAATTCAGAGGCAACATTAGGCCTGAACGATGAATTAGTGTGTGACACAACAATGTCCTTGTGAGAAATCAGATAGGGTTGGCAAACCGTAAAAGCCTGCACTCAGAGATTTGCCTTGCAGGTGTCACAGCAATGAGTAAAACAGTTTTCCAAGTAATGATCCATAAATCAGCCTGAGGTAGAGGTTCAAAAGGAGGCAAGATCAATTTTTCAAGAAAAAAAGTTGAGATCCCAGGGAGTGGGAATTTGCTTTCAGAAAGTTCTTGCATGCAACACACCTTTCATAAACTACATGACCACAATAAAACACGAAACAGGGTGACCTGTAGGCAAACAAGCTGAGATGGATGGAAGATACACTTTGACAGAAGCATATGACAAACCATCTCTAAGTCCACACAAATACTTCAAAGCCAAAAGGGTTAAAACCCTTTTGGGACCTCTGCTATTGGTGAGCCATCACCTAAAAGCCTCTTCCACTTTAAACAGAAGATGTTCTACTTGCAGTTTTTTTTGCCTCCTTAAATACAAAGTGCACATTCTCATGAAACATGTGCCTAAAAGGTATCAAAATAGAATCATCCAGGTTGTCAGCTGCAATGTTTCTAAACTGCGATGTACCCCCCCCCCCCCATGCTGTGTAACCACTTTTTTGTTCAGATGCCACATCTGAGTACTAGAAGAGGATCCAGAGTCCATAACTGGTGAAGAAAGTTTTAAGATATGTTCATGGCCAATAGCTCTTTTTATGTGTTCCAGCATATCCTAAAGGACCCTCACAGGCCTTATACTTGGAACTCCTGTGGACACTACTCCCCATGCAAAATGTGAAGTCTGCCGCAATAGACTGGACTGGGGTCTGACGACAAAAAAAGAAGGCATGGATTCACAGGCAGTTGATACTTCCATCACTGCAGCTCCTATTTCATAAATCCCACGGATGAAGGTGCTGAGTGCAACAATTCTTTTAGTACTACTGATATTCTGGGTAGTGTGGCTAGTGGTAGCAAGAGGATCTTTAATTTGAGGAAATCTTTTGCTGAGGCCACATCAAGGAGAGAGAAAGCCAAGAAATGCCCTAATAAGTGAGAACTTTGTCTTCTGGCAGGAAGACCATCACTTTTTACTGTGTCTATCCAACACCTCAGGAAAACAATTTGTTGAGAGGGTGTGAAGAAGGAATTTTGAAGGTCTATTTTGAAGACCAGGTGGGAAAGGGGGATGCGACCTTGTCTAAGCACTCCAAGCACTTGGATACAGAATCTGCACAAATCAATAAGTTGTCTAAATAAAGAAAAATATGAATGCCTAGTGTTCCACAATACACAACTACTGGGGCCAGATACTTTGTAAACAATTGAGGTACAGTAAATAGTCTAAAGGGTAATACAAAAAACTGATAAATGTAATCCAGTCATAGCAAATCTCAACATTTTCCTGAAATTGGGGGCAATAGGAACATAAGTGTACTTGAGATCTACAGTCACAATGAAACAATGGTCTGACAGCAGCATTAGGACTGACTGCAAGGCAAGCATTTTGAACTTTGATGTTTAGAAAAGGACAACTCTAGGATGGTTCTTCAGGAATGCTTCTTTTTTGGAACCAAAGTCTGAAGTAAAATCCTTTGCCTTCGTGCATCGCAGGCATTGGTTCCATCACCCCTGCTTCTACCATGTGATGGAGCACTAGTAGAAACAGCTCTGTCTTGCCTGGTCGGTGTGGGGGAATTACCCTGAAAGGAAGAAGGATTTTCTATCCACTGCCAAGCGTACTCTTTGAATTATTTCGGAACTCATTTGACAGACTATTTGCTGCCAGGCTGCAGGGTTAAGACAGCCTGGTAGGAGGAAGAGAAGGCAGGGATGCTCTGTATCTCAGCATAGCCATTCCTTTGCAGGGAGTTGATAGTTTTTTTGGAAAGGAATCTCTCATTTGGTTTTGAAAAAGAATTATTCTCCTGCCATTTCCTTTTGGATCCCTGACTTTTGTTTGGCCGAGACTTTTGTTTGTTCTGTCCCTTGAAGAAAGATACCTTGTTAGGGGAGAAATGGAGTACATGAAACATCTTAGATACTGCAGACATTAGTCACTTTCATACCACTGTTTACGAATCTTTGTAACAGAAGGCCCAAACACCAATTCAGAACTAAAAGGTGCATTCAAAACTTCAACTTTAAATCATGACAGAACTTTTAATTTTGTAACCAAGCATATCATCTTAATACAACAGAAGCAGCATTTCTTAAGACTGTATCTGCACATTCAAGCACATCTCAAATCATGTTTCAAAATCTGAGTCAAATTAGAAACTATCTCTTTCATACGAGACTTTTGCTCTGCAGATAAGGATGCAGCAAAATCATCCAAATTATACATACACAGTAAAATGCATTTCCACATATAGCAAGGCTACATTACTAGAAAGAGACATCCTTTTGCCCTGAAGATCCAATAGTTTTCCCTCTTTATCAACGTGCATTGGTTTAAATGAAGCCAAGGATGTTTTATTTGAGCAGACAGGTGAGGAGGCCACAGCTGGGTCAGCAGTCAAATGAGAAAAGATACCCCGTAAAACTCTTGAGAGAAGGGGCAGAGGGGGAAAAGCATAGATTGAGAGGTTTTCCCACTGAAATTATACTGCATCCACCTTCCAGGCCCTGCTGTGAGGGTTCCTGGTGCAGTATTTGCTTAACTGGTGGTTGTCGAGGGAGGCAAAGAGATCCACTTCTGGGGTCCCCCATTTCTGGATCAGATGGTTGAAGTTGCAGGCCTTCAATTTCCACTCGTGTGGGTCTAGGAGATTTCTGCTTAAGTCATCTGCCAGTGAGTTTTGTTTGCCTGGCAGGAATTAAGCTTGTAGATGGATTTGGTTGTCCAAGGCCATGTTCCACAGGGCCATGGGTAACCTGCAGAGTGAGTAAGAATGGGTTCCCCCCGCTTGTTTATGTACCACATAACTGTGTTGTTTGTTTTTATCAGCAGTTGTCCTGGAAAGTGTAGGTGTCTGAAAGCTGTCAGGGCATTCTATACAGCTAGCATCTCTTATTGGTTGATGTGCAGGAGAATTTGACTTGGGCTCCAGTGGCCCTGAATACATTTGCCAGAAATGTGGGCCCCAATGTATAGTCTGATGAGTCTATAGTCAGGGTGTGGGCAGCGTGGGGTAGTGTAAAAGGCAGTCCCTTGTTGTGGTTGCATGCTTCTGCCCACCAAAGGAACTCTGTCCTCAGACAAAGTATGATAGGAATGATTGTTTTCAAGTCCTGAGAATGTAGGCACCAAAGACTTAAGTACCACTGAAGTTTCCTCATATGCAGTCTTGCATGTGGGATTAGCAGAATACATGAGGCCATGAACCCTAGGGCTTGCATTATTTTTCTTGCAGATATCTGGGTTTTGGTGGCCATTTGTTTGAAGTAATCCGTCAGATAGGCCTGTTTTTCTGAAGTGAGGAATGCCATCTAGGAAACTGTATCCAAGCTTTCACCCAGGAATACAATCTTTTGACTGGGTACCATTTGTGATTTCTTTTCATTGATGGTGTACCCCAATGAAGAGAGAAGGCTTTTTACAAATACCAGGTGCTGAAGCAGCAATTCCTGACTGTCTGCCTGAAATCAGGCAGTCGTCCAAGTAGAGGTAAATTTGGATTTTTTCTCTGCCTGCAGTATGCAATGGCTGGAGCCAGGCATTTTGTGAATACCCTGGGCGCAGTAGAAAAGCCAAAGGGAAGTGCAGAGAACTGATAATGCATAGACTCTGCAGTGAAATGTAGATATTTTCTGCATGATTCCCTTATGGGGATGAGCAGATAGGCTTATTTTAAGTCTAGGGCGACTAACCAGGCATCCTTGGCTAACAGTGGGAGAAGCTGTTGCAGGGTAAGCATCTTGAATTTTGGTACCACCAGGAAGGTATTGAGAGTGGAAGGATCCAGGATTGGGCGCCGACAGCCCACTTTCCTGTGTACCAGGAAAAGTCTGGAGTAGAATCCTTGGCCCCTCTGTTCTACTGGAACAGGCTGAATAGCTCTGATATTGAGCAAGGAAAGTACTTGGTTTTGAGCCTCTGCCCACTGGTTTGCAGGAAGGTCTGGAAACCTGCTTGGGGTTGGCAGTGAATGGAAATAAAATTTGCACCTCTGGGATACAATGTTGAGGACCCATCAGTCCCGAGTAATGGACATCCAGTTTTTTGCATGAAGGGCAAGTTTTCCTCCTAGGGTCACAAGCAATTGGGCAGGGCTGGGAAGTACAGTTGAGAAGTCATTGTGAGTTTTTTCCATAAGGAGGTGGCTTACCACTCCCTGCTTTAGGGGTGGGGGCACTCCATTGCTTAGATCTCTGCATACCCTGAGACTGTAGTCTGGGTGGTCCATTTCCCTTGGGCCTTGTTTGGGAAGGCTTGGAGGGGGCTGGAAAGGACCAGTGTTTTGAAGGGCAATGCCTACTGAATCTAGGTGATTGCACTTGTAGGAATTCTTTAACAGTTTGCATAGATTTAGCCTTTTCTTCCATCTTTTTAAGAACAACTTCTGCTTTGGTGCCAAACAAACAGTCCTTATTCAAAGGAGCGTCTAGTAATTTAGATTTAACATGATCTGGCAAGGTCTGCTCCTTCAGCCAAGCATGTCTTCTCAGTATAGAGCCAGTAACTGCTGCCCTGCAAGATGCTTCTAGGGCATCAAAGCCACACTGCTAAGTATGCTTACTAACTTGGTTTGCAGAGTGCATAAGATCCTGCAATTCTTTATTTTCTGCACAATCTGGAAAGGTTACCACTTATTGTTTAATAAGTTCCATAACATGATGCTGGTATTTCAGCATGTGAAAATGGCAATTCAATGCCCTGACAGCAAAAGTTGCAGAGGTATATACCTTCTTAGCCCATCTGTCCAAATTTCTGGAATCCCTGTCTGAAGGGGTAGGATTTTTGGCTGTAGTAGCCTTAATACCTTTAGGTCCCTGGGAAATGATCTCTGGATCAGCAGTAGGATTCTTGAAAAGAAAGTTGTGAGAATCAGGTACTCTGTAGTACCTGTCTGGTTTCCTAGGGGGCAGAGGTAAAGTGTCTGGAGTAAGACTGGATTCCATGAAAACATCATCCACAACATCCAGGACAGGGGGTATAGCTAAGGGCCTGTGCTGAGGCAACTAAAAATTCTCTGAGTCTCTTTTTGGACTTAGGATAGTCTTGGCATTCCCAATGGAAATGCTCCCTTAAAGTATGCAAGGTTTCACCAAAAGGAAAATCCTCTGGAGGGGAGGCAGAGGGAATAGATTCCTCTGTATCTGAATCCTCATAGGCAGGTACGGGCACGTCTTCATAATCAGAAAGAACAGAGTCATCAAACACCTGGTCTGTAGAACCTGTAGGGAACTGGGTTCTTGGTCTCTTAGCAGGGGAAGACTGGCTTCCCCTAATCAGTGTAATAAGGTCTTCAGCCATTCTAAGCATTTGTTTTTGAGGCATGGGTGCCTGAGCATGCGCTTTGGTTGTCGGTTTTCTAGGTGTAGTGCGTACTCTGGGCCTAAGAAACTTGGTAGTTTTAGTTAAAAATGAAGTAATCGGTTTGATTCGAATATCGGTAGGATGAAAAACTCCCTCAGAAGCCGGTACCTGCACAGCAGCTCCGGACTCATCTAAGGTAGAGACATCCGCTGGTTCCATACTCGAAGAAGTATCTCACGGCATACCAGACTCTGAAAGGGTCTCAGCAGAGGCCTGCAAATCCACAGAAGCGGGCATCAGGGGCTGCAAAGGCGCCTCACTGAGTACCGGCTCATAGGTTCATAGGTAGATACTAGGCTATCTGCCCTAGGGCATTTATAAACCTAGCCAGAGTGTATTTGGCTTCCGCCTCCCTATTAGATTAGCCTACTGCGCCTCTGTAAAGTAAGTCACAGAAAGTACCCTTTTAAGATTAGTTTACTGTGCCTCTGTCTAGCAGGGACACAGGAGAGATCCCAGGGGTGAATTTCCGATTTCCCATCCACGCGTACAAATTTCGCTTGAAGAGGGTCAGCGAGGGGCTATGTCTAACATGAATTGGGATTCTACTCCAGAGTGAGGGGAGCCTCTGGGAAATGAATCTGTCCCTCCAGCATGTCCTATTTATTTCTGTGCTGACGTTTAGGTCCCTGGAGCGTGTAGCTCTAAGGGACTTGGATTTTTTGAGGTGGAGCATGTCCATTAATTCTGGGTTTGACATGGCTTTGTACGTCAGGCATAGATTGCCTCTGAGTAGGCGGTAAGCAACTGAGTAGAGCTGGAGTTTCTTTAGTCGAGCTGCATAGGACATCTGTTTGTAGCCCATGATCCTCTTGGTGAGGTACTTTTGGGGTCTCTCCAGTTGCTGCAGGTGTCGGGTAAAGTACATCCCAAAAGGGGCATTGTATTCAATTATGGGCCTGTTGAGTGACGAGTAGAGGGGCACAATGACCTCTCTTGATCTAGATGCGAACCCTTTCATGATAAGGTGGGCTATATAGAAGGTCTTTCTAACCACTTTGGCAACGTGACTATCAAAGGAGAGATTACTATCTACGTTGGTCCCCAAATCTCTAATTACTTCTTCCGTACTTAATGGATTAGCACCTATGTGGTAATTTGTGGGCACCTTGTTTTTCCCAAAGGGGATGACTATGCACTTTTTAGCATTTAGCTTGAGGCCGTGGCTCTGGCACCAAGCATCTTGTCTGTGAGACCCTTTTGGAGGATGCTTGTGTCAGCTGGAGATTCGATTATGGCCCCCAGTTTGCAGTCATCTGCAAACTTTGTCAGCCATAATCCCCCCGTGTTAGCCTGAACCTCAGAGAAGTATATACCGAACAAGAGAGGTCTCAGAACTGAGCCCTGTGGAACACCACTTGTAACTGGTTTGGATTCAGACATGGCACCTGTGATTCTGACCATGTGGGTTCTATCTTTGAGCCAGTTTGCAACCCATCTTGTGATATAGGGGTTGATATTTAAGCTGGTAAGCTTATTTATGATGCCCGAGTGGGGTATTGTGTCGAAGGCTTTTGCGAGGTCCAGGTAGGTTGTGTGGACTACCTTGCCCTCATCTATGGCTTTGGTAACCGTTTCAAAGAAATAAACTAGGTTTAAGAGGCAAGATCTGCCCTTAACAAAGCCGAATTGGGTAGGGTCCAGTGTCTGGAGGCTTCCAATGTCTTTGTTTATGAGTTCCACGATAATATGCTCCATAGCTTTACAGACCAGACTAGTCAGGCTTATGGGGCGATAGTTTCCGGGGTCCGTTGTGGCACCACCTTTGTGGAGTGGGACCACTGTAGCAGTACGCCACTCTTTGGGTACATATGCTGTAGTAAGGCTAAGTTTGAACAGTGACTTCATGTGAGGGTTCAGTTCCTCTTGGAGCTCGTGTAAGACGCAGCCTGGGACACCGTCCGGTCCCATAGATGCTGTGTTTTTTGCTTTGGAGAGGGCAGCTTTCACCTGTGCATCTGTGATGTCAGGGAGGTTACATTCAGTTGGGATAGGCGTTTGCTCCTTTGGGGGGGAAGGGGGGGGGGAGTTTGCACTGAATCTGTCTGCCAGGATGTTGGCTATGTCTGTAGGTTGGGTATATTTTGTGCCGTTATGCAACAATTCAGAGCATATCTGGGAGTTTCTGCCCATGTTCCTGACATAACTAAAGAAGGCCTTGTGATTATCTTTAGTGTCTAGGGCAATTTTTCTGCTGACTACTAGCTCAACGGAAGCGTCAGCAGTTTTGGACCTATGCAGTCTGCAGTCTGTCTCTGTCTTTATCTTTACTTTTTTTGGAATATCGGTAGTCAGATGGTTTACCGAAGCCATTTCGGAATACGGTGATCGAGAGCGAAAGAATTTAGCAACAAAGATAGCCTGACGACGAATGGTTCGGGCATTAAATAAGGCACAAAACCGAAAGCGAGGGACGTCATGGTCTGGGTCTAAACAGGTGACGCAGTAAGAATGAAAATCTCTGTGAGGTATTTGCTTTCCACAGGCAAGACAATTGTTAACTTTTGCTGACATCAGTTTAGAGCAAGAAAAAAGGATGCCCAACGGGGTACTTAGCTTTAGAAGACTTCAGGATTATTCAACTCAAAAATGAAAAATTCAGGTAACAGCCAACCAGCACTTGTGAACTGCTTCTGCTTCGGGCTCCTCCTCGGCAAGAAAGACTGATGCAATGGCATCGGCTGCTTGTTTTTATACCCCTGATGACCTGATGCCATAGAGGAAGCGACAGCATCTGACGCAGAAATACTAAGTCTCTGGTATTCTGGCCGACTAAGGGCTACCTGCCGGCAGATAACCTAAGTGTGATGACTGCAACAGTGAAACACGAAGAACATCTACCAGACTTATTCGTCTATAGAACAATCTTAGCCACAGAAACCATATCAGCAGCTATAAATCTAATTATCAGCTGTATGATGAAGTTTTGCTTTCCATTTTTTGGAAAATTCACAACTAGATAAAATATCTGGGGACAAAGTATCATGTCTGGCAAGGGGTCTCTTACCCCAGACTACTCCTGCACCTAAAGTGTTTGGTCCTCCCATACCTGTGCCAGGTATTGAAACAGTCCTGGAGAATGTGCCAACCCCCATTCCATAGTGTAAGGCAAAGCTACACTAGAGTGAGACAAGGCAAAAGGTAAGAGGTCTGCGATCTCAGCAGTGGCCCTGGCAGAATCACTGAATCAAATTTTTATTTTGTTTTTTTCTTTTTAGGTGCAACCAGATTTGATGGTGGGGGTAGGGGTTCCAGAGTTAGGCTCCATCAAGTCAGGAGAGACAGAACAATGGACAGAATAATAAACTGACAGTACTAAATAATGTATCACAATCGACACATAAGGTTTCTAGCAGTATGTTTGTACCACACAACTAAACTCTGCTAAACTGAGCTATTATGACAAAAAAAATCTGTTTGAAATATGTTCAGAATTCCTTCACAACTGATAGAAGTTAAAGAAGTTCCACTAAAGTCCAAATACCAAAGCAACCAATGTGCCAAACCAGTGTGTGAAAAATTAGCTCAGTATTAGTTTAAACTATGTTAAACTGCTATAAAATATTTAATAGCAATTTAAACTACATTTTATTGTCAGAGAATAAAAGCTCAACAATATTTTTAAATAACTTCATTTGTGGTGAAATTGGGATCTGATGTTAAAAGTACACATAGCTGAGTCATACATATTATTAACACCTAGACTAAGTGTACACTGTTCTAAGTGAACAGGCAACACAAGCCTAACACACCTGTGCAGACTACACGTACACTTAATACAATCTTTCTGAGGGATACAAAGTACAAGAAATGTGGTGGGGATGTTCTTAAATACAGAATGTGTAGACTTATAGTACGTTTAGTGTAGGTGTTAATGAATCTCACCTATTTAATAATGTGTAAATGCTGAAAAATCCAAGTTCTGCAATATTTTCCTGTCAAAAGATCAAAATAAAGTGGGGTAACAACAGTAAACACTTCTGACTGCACGAGACAGTTCCTCATGTCCAACAGCACACACACAGGCTGCACTTCCGAGAGAAATAACTGAAAGCTTCCTCAGAAACAATAAAAATAAGCATCTCTCAAATATAAATAAAGATTGCTGCAAAGCAGAAATTCCCACAGAAATTACTGTAAACACTAAAAAATATTGTAATGTTATGTTTACTTCCTCTCTGGCAGTGCTAGTGAAGGCCAAGAGTTTCATATCAAACCCCACTATGAAACTGGGAACCAAACTGGGAACCATGAAGGGAGAAGCCTGTCAGATTATCAAGATGAAGTGGTTTAGAAGTTGTAGATGTATGGCTTTTTCCAGAAGGTTGGATAAAAGAAATATGGCAGTAGATTTGAAACTTCTGAAGTTAGTAATGAATTTATCTTTATGCAGAAGTATTACTATTGCCATTCTCCACATCTGAAGGACAGTGGATTCAGTTATGCTATGGTTAAAAATTATGCACACTAGAAGAGCTAGGTTAGAATGAGCCACTGGTCATCTGGACAATTATAAGGTAGCTTACGTTTGTATGCTTGAGAGGCTGGTTACCTCACCCAGGAATTAAAGCACTGTGGAGTAGTAACACTAACCACTGCATTACTTTGCTGCTCAGTTCAACTGTCATATCATTTCAAACTAAGAAGTTTGAAGTTCAGAGGATGAAGAAAAAAAGGCCAAAGAAAAACCCATACTGTAAAGCAAATTCACAACAGGACTGCACATAAACAAAAAACGTTTATCTAGCTTCATATCTGTATTGTACACTAACTAGATACATCTACAATATTAATGTACTAAGAAATGAAACAGTAGGAAATTAAGATCTGACTGGAAAAAAAGTTTTACAGAGAGCCTATGTAGTATTATGATACTTTTTTCATGCTGCATTGGCAAAATAACTTTAGAATTTCTCTCAAAATGTTGGGTTTTAAGCACACTATAAGCTGCAAAACTGCCTCAAGTAATTGCAGTTTCAATCTCTGTTTCATTGATGTATTACAAGGAATTTACTTTTAGTTGAATCTATGAAAGGTAAGCATGCTTTTGAATCATAGCCGAACACTGTGAACTGCACATTTTGTTCTCAATTAAAAAGTGCTCTAACATCAGAAATGTCGCTATCTGATGTAAACCTTAAATGAGAAGCTGAACTCACTCACTCCACATGTTCAGTAATGCTGTTAGCTTATACCATTCAGAAAATGTTTTTACAACTCTTAAACCATTTTTAACAGCCACTCAAAAGTATCAACATGAAAGCTCCTTAGCAAAGGCAGACCTTTACAAGAAGACTCATGATGACAACCCAGCTCATCACTCTGATCTTAGAATTAAAAATTACACATTTTTATGTACATTTGCATACTTTTGAAAAGAAGCAACAGTATCACATGAACCATACTAGTTAGACACCTAGTACTGGCAGCAAATTTATCTATATTGATGTTAGCTTCAAAATGAAACATCCAACAGCTTTACATACATACCCTACTGTGATATTAATGCAAATAAGAAAAAAAAATAATTTTCATAATCTGACATATAAACACACCATCATACGTATGCAACTGTACAGTACAGAAGGAATGTGTATCAGTACAAAGTTGATCTGCAATGTTTTCTGCTAACTTGTAATAATGCCATACAATGTATAATCCATGGTGCTCTGTGATAATATACCACATTTCATAAAGTACAATTTATGTAGGAATAATTATCTCTATAGCACTGCTCACGTAAATCTCCGCAAATTGAAGTGGTTTCACTTCTTTCCCTCACATGTTGACAGCTGTGGCACTAAGTCATGCAAACTTGCACTAGGCATAACAAAAACTATTAAAATATGCAAATTTTCAAAAAGTCATTACTTACCATAAATACTGATCTAAAGGAGTGCCTTCTTATGTACCTGCTATGGGTAAGGTTACCAGTCATCATTCCACGTTTCCAGACTGTTCAACAACTCCCCCATCCAATAATGCACCATGCAGCACTCCAGATCCTGGGCTAAAAGGAAAAAAGACAAATTTACCCTTTAGACATGGGACCACCTAGGCCAAAGTAGGGCCACTTGGGCTGGTTCATTACAGATAATGGCCCAATTCCCATAACTTTATTATGTAAACTAAATTCAAAACAGAATTGCATATGTTAAAAAAAGTGTTCACTACCTATTGTCAAAATACAGATCCTGGTGTTTCTTATTCAAAAGGAGTGGGTGTGTCTTCCATAGCTGCTGGGACATATTCTACACTGGGTGGACTATTGGCAATTGTACCCTTAATAACAGTGCCCCAAGTGGAAGATCTTTATCTGGAGATCACATCTAAATTATCACCGAAAGCTTTTACTGAACATTATAACGTGGCCACTGTATAAACCGTCATTAAGACATGCATTTTTAAAGAAATCTATGGAGGCAGGTATAGTTCTACTAGAATGAACCTTATGAAATATAAGCAATGGCGTATTTGAATAAGCATAACAAAATTTAATGCAGTGGGACAGCCATTCGGTGAAGGCAGTTTTGTATACCCTTTTGTTCCATAAACTTGGGATGAGAAGAAACAATCTCAGAATCTTTTCAGAATGACTTTTTCCTGTCCAAGTAGTACCTGAACTGAAAATGGGCATCATGCTTGTAACAAGTTAAGGATACCAAAAAAGTAGTAAAGTCATCAGGGACAAAAAATGACAAGGGATCTAAGCATCTAGAGTCAGCTTAAACATAAAACATGTCAATTCACCCTGAGCAGTTTTTCTGGTACTAGGCTAATGGGGTGAAAACAGAGTAATAACTGATTTGCTTCAGTAGAATGGACTGCTGGCAATTACCACAATTGGAGAAAACTGGTTGCAAACTGCATAAAATGCCTGTGTAAGATATTTATGATGCTCTTAACAGTGGGTTCTTTGTTGGTCTCAGCAAGAGCAGCTTCTATAGTAGATGAAGCAGAAGAAGGAATCTGAATCTAACAAGGCCAATAAGAATTGATGGGAATGACTCTGGCCTTGAGACGTTTTACCTTCTACATGAATTTCATGATCAGAGGAAATGGGGGTGAAGAACAGAGGAATCCATTTGGCCATCTGTGAGCTACAGCATCCATCAGGGTGTTACTGTTGAAGGGACAGGACAGAAGAAATCCTGGAATGCTGTGTTGGTCAGGGAAATGAACAAGTCACAACAGGGCTGCCCCACTTCCAAGAGATTTCTTCCCACTGGAGAAATGGAGGTACCACTCGTTGTGCATATGTAGGCATCTGCTCAGTCTGCCCACAACACTAGTCTCATTGAGAAAATTAACTGCAAACTGAAAACAGATCGTGCGTATGGCCCATTCCCACACTTTTAGATTTAAGGTCCTACTTACTTGTCAATGTACCATCCAAATGCCATTCTGTCTGTGTGGTCAGAACTTGACAACAGGGAGTCCTGGAAGGTTTGAAGGGTTAAAGGAGACTACTCCCATCTCAAATACACCAATATGTAGCAAGAGATATGTTAACATCCAGACACCCTGACCTGTCTGCTTGTCATAATGAAGCTTCGACTCCAAGTCTACAAATCAGTGGCAACTGCTGCCAAGGAGAAAGTGGAAAGCAATACCTAAAAGATAGGCTGTCAGTGTCCTTCTACCACAATAAATATCTTTTGCAGGATCAACATATGCACATCTCATACTCTATGAAGTCCACAAAAGAGCTCTCATATAAACATCTTGGCCTGAGTGTTCACAGATATGAACACTGCCATGGGACTTAACACCATACAAACAGAGAGGTAACTGTTGTAGAAGAATGCAAACCGTGGACCAGAGCATTTAAGCTTTGCCCACAGGAAGTCAGTCTACGTGACCGAGTGAATGTTTCAGTCTATAAACTTCAGGCACAGTGAGGACTGTAGCTATGGCAGCGCTATGTTCAAAGTTATCCAAAGGAATTAGAACAGACCCCTCAAACTCCTTTTTCAACTCCGGGTGGTTTATGGAAGCAGCAGTGAAGATCCCACTGTCAAATTATGGCAACATTTTGGTTCCCTGCAGCCACAAGTGCAGTGCGTCAATTAACAAGCATTTAGTAATCATCTTACTACTAGTACTTATCTTCTTACTGCTAAAGTGAGACCAAACAGAATGGTCAAAAAAATGAAAGTTATGTACTCAACACAGTGATTGAAGAATGGAAAAAGACAACACAGGTCAATGTATGGGTCTCGGATCAGACTTCAGCCACTTCTAAGTTTAGGATCTAGTACACAGCTCTTCACCCTATCCATAATTCCTGTATAAAGAGCCAGCTACCTCAGATTGACTTAGCCCGCCAAAAATAGAAATTTAGAAATATGAAGGTGTTCACAACCAAAATAACTATTTGACAAACACTGCCAGCATGTAAAGAGAGAGTAAAAGAGAAAAAGAACCTCCAAGAGCCAAAGCATGCTCAGCTAGAGTCATCTTGGAATGGCAATATGAGAAGAAAACTGCATATACAAAGAAGTAGGGAGATGGATGATGGGTGGGTACTTGAGGAAGGACAGAAACAGACAAAACAGATATATTGTTACAGCGAGTACATAACTTTCGTATCTGATGTTGGCTTTTCTATCTGTTCCTCAATGTATGGGACAGAGTCCCCAGCAATTAATTTTTTTTTTTTTTACTTGGTAAGTCTTATTGAAGGATGTTCCAGAACACAGCTGAACCCAAAGGAGGCTCTACACCTGAACTGCACATCTAATTTATAGTGTGAAATGAAGTTAATACCTTGTACCAGGTAACTGCAGTGCAAATGTCATCAATTAGTACACTAGAATAGAAGGCTGTAGATGAAGCTACAGACTGACCCACAAAGCTCTTTCCACTAGTAAGAAGTGACGCCTTTTTCTTGATAGAAAAATGAAATGCTTTGCGACAACCAGCACAACAGGGTGGCTATGCATACTGCTTTTGCCAGTTTGGCAGTATCAGAGTTTCTGAAGTTTTGTCTTATGCAAGTAAAAAATTAATGGACAATAAACATCTAACAAAAGTAAAGTATATTCACCCTTGTTCAAAAAATGTGAGCACAGTGGAAGATTTATGGACCGACTAATAGATGATTCAGAAGCCACCTTAAGAAAAAAGGAGGGGCTGGTTTTCTTCAGGGGCACCCTGTCTTTGAGAAAAATTAGGTAAGTAGGTTTTGAGGGCAATATGTGCAGCTCAGGAATTCTCTTGGCAGAAGTGACAGCCACCAGAAATAAGATCTTCCATGATAAAAACTTCAGATAAACCCTAGCAGCAGGTTCGAATGGGGGAGAAGTTGATGCTTGCAGTAAAACAGTAATGTCCCAAGGAGAAACTGGAGGATGTAGAACAGAAGTTCCATGAAGGAAAGCCTTGGATAATCTAAAAGATGCTATGGGCATAGGATTTTCAACCACATGGAAAGAGTATATTGCAAGTAACTACTTGGATGGTGGAGAAGCTGGCTCCAATCGAAAAAGATGGATGAGGAAATCCAAAATTGTTGGAAACGGAGCAAGTACAGGGTCAATATTTTTTGATTGACCAAATAGAAAACCTCCTCCATTTGCTCTTCTAAATTTCCTTAGTACAGTTTTTTTTGGAAGAGGACACATTGTGGACAACTGTAGGTGGAAACATGAACTATCTAACCATCACTAGAAATGGTGAAACCAAGTAGTTCTGATTGAGGAACTGTGTGTTCAAGTGAGGCAACCCAGATGGATCAGAGAAAGAGAGATAGTGAAGATCTGGATCTGAGCACAACACCCAGGGAAGCTGGACGGCAAAAGGAACATCGTGTGTATCCTCCAAACCTGGGTATGAGAAAGCAACCTAGACCTTCAATAGTAAACCTGCAATTTTACAGGCAAAAGGAGTTGATTCTGACAAAACTGTGTCAGAAGGATGAAGTACTAAAAGTAAGAGACAGCAAAGTGTTTGTGGAGAATGACTACTCATTGTACACCAGGCAGAAGAGGAATAAATTTATTCCATTATTCAGGGAATGTCGAGAAGCAGGCATGAAATTCAAACTGCTGTACCCAGCAATCTTCAAAATATTTTTCCCTCGAGGAACAAAATCATTTTTTGATGAAGTACAAGCTAAGGAAGAAATACAAAAGTTTGTCTAAGAAAAGGTGAGCTGTGAAGCAGAAGGAGATTCTCTTTCTTGTTTTTTTCTGGTAATACCACAGAGAGATTGTACCACTGAAACCGTTTCCAGTGTTTCAACTGAAAATGCTTGAGAGAAGGAGAAAAAAGCACAATAGTTTACTAGAAGAATCAAGAGTTTGTTGGAAATGAAGAAGATACAGGGTTTGGGAGATTGAGATGAACAGGAATACAACAAGGAAAATCTGAAAATACTGGAATTTCTTGGACTTTGTTAAACTAGTAGGGGACTCTAAAGCATATGTCCTACTTCACATCATTAATTTTTGGAAAAATACTCAGGAGAGGGGAAGAGGAGGGAGAAAGTTAACTATAAGTAAAACAATGTTTTCTTAACATTACTATTTAAATAGTGCATGATTTTCTTTGCATGTTATAACATATTTTTCAGTTATTTTAAGTGTAATGGGGATACTAATGTAAATAGCTGCTCCTGATTTTTCTTTTTTTTCTTTCTCCTTGCTCAGTTTTAAGAAATGTAGGCACTGCAATGTAAAAAAAGATTTGGTTAAAAGAGCATGACAAAAGACAAATTAGTGTGCTTTTTCCCATTCTTGCATAGTGGAATGACCGAGTTAAGGCCATTAACTTAATCTAGTTAACACATTTTAAGAGAAAGCAAATACATGAGAAAGAATCCTGAATATTATAAGGCTTTTTTTCCCTATTAAACAATTTTGTGTTTGGTTCTCATGTCTCTAACAGACAATCTGATAAAGAGAAATGGTTTGAAGAAAATGTTTTCTGAAAGCATTCAAGTGTTTTCCCAGTTGAAAGAGCTATAAGGCAAGAAAAAGCCAGACAGCACTTAAAACCAAAGGTTGTACTTTGTGTTTCAGCATGTATAACCTTTCTTTTACGTATCTCAAGTCTTTATGTATGACTGTCAGTTTGGAACATTTGTTCCTGTTAGGAGGGTAAAATGTAAAAATTTGAAGTAGTACATAGTTCTGTGTGTTATTATTAAGTTAATATGTTGTACGGGGGTACTGGGGGTGTATTTACATTTCTGTTTGAGGGTTTTCGATAAAACAAAAAGTTCTGCAAGATGTGACAGGCTCAAATGGAGATGACAAGAAATAACTGTATAAAAGATTAACCTGCCATAAAGTACATTCATGTAACACAAAAGCTGGATCTAGACATTTAACTAAAAAGTTGTTATACATAAAAGGTGGGAATAATAACTTTTCCAAGAATATGATGCTTTCTGTAATGTCTTTAAACGTTAATGATATCACAGATAAATACAAAAAAAAAAAAAAAGAGGAGTGAACTACATTAAAAAACATAGAGTGCAAATAGCTATACTACAGGAGATAGACTTGGAAAGAAGTAAACATGTGAATTTGATAAATAAATGTTTTCAGGATGGTTATTCAGAGCAACACCTGGGGCAAAGCAAACAGGAGTACTTATATTAACTGCAAGAAGAGCTCACATAGTGATAGAAGAGGATAAAAAAGACAATAGTGGTAGATTTGTAGTACTCAGGGGCTACTGGCAAGGGAGAAGGATTACACTTGCATGAATTTATATTCCATTGAAAAACTGCTACAACGGAGCTTAAGAAAATTCTGGGAAAAATAATCAGTTTTCAGCAAGGAATATTACTTATAGATGGGGGAATGGAATTTGATTTGCAACAGTGAATATGTACCTGGGGGGCCCATAAGGGAAAATACAACAAATGAGGGTAGATTTTTAAAGAAATTTATGGAAATAGTTGGCATGGAAGATGTGAATTCACTACTAGGATTTCAGAGTGAATTTACATATTATTCCCCAAGGCACAAAAACTGGGCTAGGACAGAGAATTTATATTTCACAGGAACATGCGCATTTAATTGAAGGTATTTATATGTACCAAACAACAATTTCAGATTATGCACCAATAACAACTAAAATAAAAATAAGTCACTGGCACTTTCCTAGCTATCTGTTGGGAAGACAGGAATTTAAGGAATGGGTAGTGGAAATTATTCAGGAGCTATTAGAAAAGTTAGACTTTTTTTGAAAATATAGCTAGGGAGTGGGAATAGGGTGGAAATAAAAGAAAGGGAGACATGGTTAATTAACAACAAAGAATTACTTAGAGGGACTGACAGATGTTAAAAGTATTGCAAAATAGGGGAAATCTCACAGAACAAGCAGCGTAGCAAATGCAGAATGTTGAACAGAATATAAGAGATTACCTTGAGCATGAGTTAGAAAGACTGCTGTTAACTGTTTTTGATAACTCTACAGCACAAAAACTTTTAGCATGACTCAGGCAACAGAAGCTAGAAAGGGCCGTCACAAAGCTTAGGACACCTATAACAAGGAAGAGATGAAGGAATTCTGCAAGAATATTACAAATATTTTGGAACTTTAATGAAAGTCTGTATAAAGCAGAGACATATGGAAATCAAGAAAAGATACAAATGGAAATGTTTATGGAAGAATTAAATATGCCAAGATTAGAGGCAGACAAGGCTCAATTACTAACAGTTAGGATAGGAGGAGATGAGATAAAAATGATGATGTATAGCCAATCTACAGGAAAGTCCCCAGGGAAAGATGGTACTCCTGTGGAAGTTTGAAAGCTAGCAAGGTAGAAACTGATCAAGATCTGGAAGGTTTTGTTTAACAGTATTTTAAGAGGAACAGAAGTACCAACATCCTGGAAGAAAGCAGTGGTAGCCGTAATACCCAAAGAGGCTAAAGATCCATCAGATCCAGCTTCATAAAGGCCCATTTCAATACTATCCATGATTATAAAATGTTTACCTCTATACTGGCTAAAAGAATGGAAAAAGTGATGCCAAAATTGATAGATACCGATCAATGTGGTTTTGTGGAGGGAAGTCAAACATTTGACAACATTAACAGAACACTGATGATCCAGAGAGAAACAGAATGTAATAAAATACCACTGTTGTTGGTGAGTCTTGATGCTGACAAAACATTTGACAAAGTAAGCTGGGACATTATGAGTAGAATAATTGAAGCATTTGCATTCCTGGATAAAATTACAAGGTTGATTGGGAGGATATACGAGGGATCAAAGGAGAAAATTAAAGTGGGTGGGATCCTCTCTAATTTCTGATTTTGAAGAGGAACGAGACAGGGGTGCCCTCTCTCCCTTTTGTGATTTGCATTATGTTTAGTGTGACGCCCCTGTACTGGTCCAGTAATCAAGGAGCCTCAATCCTCACCACTGGCAACAGCGAGGGATGTATACAATGGGAGGATGACAAGTACACACACAGTAAAGTACAATTTCCCTTAAGAACACAAAGAGATCACAGTCAGTCAGAGCTGGTTTCTCCCTCTTTCTCCAGATCCCCAACAAGACTCTCCACTGGCACAGTTACAGGGTTAAGATCTCAGCTGAGGGGTCAAGCCAAGACCTCCAGCACCCTCTCTGTCTAACCAGTGCTTCGTGTCCCTGCCCAAGTAGCTGACACACACACACACACACACACACACACACACACACACACACACACACACACACACACTTTGAGATTTTATTTATACTCACACACACACACACATTATATATATATATATATATATATATATATATATATATATATATATATATATATATATATATATATACACACACACATATATACACACACACACACACACACACACACACACACACACATGCCCACCCACCCACCCCTGGGGAAGGCTGGCACAGATTCACTAGCTATGCCTCCTTCTGCACAGACTACAAGGTAGTTATCACTGCCACTAACCCCTCCTTATCAGCTACATAAGGCCCTTAACAAAGGGTGACCAATCCTACTGTGTAATGTTACTATGTTACTATTATCCAAGTGTGACCAAGAGCAAGGCTATTTAGGAGTGGCCTGTACAGTGTCACCAAATACATATGCAAGTACTCTAACAGCTTAAACATGTCCCACAAATAGCCATAAAATAGGTTTAACTATATTTAATAATAAATAAAAGAACAAGACAATAAACAAAATACTAACTACAAAGTTCAAAATCACAGGAAATATTTTAAAACATTGCTGGACAGTCTCAAATAAATACAGAAAACATCTGCACTAAATTTTTACTATATTCCTGTCTATATCTAAGAGATACTATGCCCTAAATAAGTTACTTACAGAGCAAGACAAATGCCAAAGTGCTGATGATAGATGTTTCCAGGTCAAAGACAAGATACAAATGGAACAGTCTTTCTCAGAGAGTTCTTAAATTACTATCAAACATTACTGCTGGTCAGCTTGAATTATATCACTCTTTGTCACCTGCCTTCAGTTCCCAGGCTAACAGATACTAACAGAATTAACATCTCTGTGGGAGAAATAGATATCTCTCAAATGTGCAGCTGATAGGAAGTTAGATCTATAAAACACTTTACATTTTAAACATAGTAAATACTTCTCTCCAAGACAACAGAAAAATGTCTAGCTTTAGACATCTTGTCTTCTTGCTGTATTAACTAATTTTATATCAGATTGTAAAGCACTTAATTTCAACTTATTTTCTTGAAGTTTTGTAAGTTATTCCTCTACGTTCCAGCAAGGTATGCTGTGGTTACATTCTTGAAGCTCAGTAGATAACATACAGTTCTGTATAAATCATAGCAATATTCACAAATGACATAGAATTATTTACAAAATTCCAGCTAGCTGGGCTGGCAGCATCACATTTGGAACCATTGGCAAAGAAAATAAGGGACTCAGAAATTCAAAGATATAACTGGGATGGTAATCAAGAAAAGCTGACTGTATTTGCAGATGACATTATTTTATAGCTGACAAAACCAGAAAGGGACATTCCAGTGTTGTGGAACACATTGAGACAGTTTCAAAATTTTTTGGGATACAACATTAAAGAAGCTAAAACAACGGCAACAGCGGTAAATTATGTAACCACAAACAAATTGGTTCAGCAATATCCATATTTATGGGGACAAAATAAAATGAGGTATTTATAAGTATGGACTAAAAATGACTACTGTGTGGCAGATAAGGATTTGTTGGAAAAGCCTAAACAAAAGAGAATAAAATGGAAGCTCTGTTATATGGATATCGATAGTAAGATACAAGCAGTTAAAATGTTTTTCGCCACTTTAGTCTTGTACACAGGTCAGGCACATTTTTAACAACCAGAGGAGAAGTTGTGGATAGCAATTAATAAAGAGCTGAAGGATTTTATCTGGGGGGGGGGGGGGGCAGCAACAGTCAAGTGGAATAAACTTATTCTTCCAACAGAACAAGGCAGATTGGGATTATCTGATTTGAAGGGGTATTTCATAGCAACACAGTTAAGGCTCCTACACATAGCACAAGCAGAAAACTATAAGTGAAAGTGGAAAGAGATTATGATAAAACAGGGGGGAAGCTCAAGAAACAAGGACAGGACAGACTGGGATTTTGGATGCAGGCCTTCAAGGAGAACAATAATCCTACAGAATATTATATTCATAAAGTAGCAGAAAGTATTCTAAGAAGCAAGCCATGACAGGAATAGAGAAAGGAGATTTTGCCAATAAGGGTGACTGGAATTAGGGACACAGACAACAGGCAAGAGGGGGCTGGAATGTATTGGAGAAAACTGGCAACAGAACCAAAGTATTCAGAGCAAATAACTAGAGAGGGAAAGGTAACAGCATGGGAAGACACCAAAAACGTATCTGGACTGCAGGTTAGAAACTACCTATACTTTAATATCAATCCTTGATAGGGAAGGCAGACAGGAAGAAAGAAGGGGAGTGTCCTAAACGAAAGACCAGCACTGGTAGAGTTTTTAGTACAGTCTAGAACAGAAGTTGTCATTACGAAAAGAAAAATTAGTACAGCATATAAAATACTGCAATGATAACTACAGGAATCAATCAGAGGATGTTAGAAAGTATTAGGAAGACAGCTGGGATAAGCAATTCACAAAGAAACAATGGGGGATATAGGTATGTATGTCAATTATGCAAAAAAAGTCTGGAAGATTTAGTATCTTAGCTTAGAAGTTTTTACATAGGCATTTTTGTACCCCAGATAGATTCCAAAGAATTTTTCCTCATGCAGACAGCAAATGTTTTTGGTGTGATGGGGAAGAAAGAGGTAAATGGGAGCATACTTTCTGGAATTGTAACGAGTTGGCAGACTTTAAAGATTCAGACTGCTCTGTTGGGAGATGCTGGTTTAGGAAATTGGTGTAATTAAGGAAACTATTTTTTGAGCTATGATACAGAATCAGAATTGCCTAGACATAGTAAGGCCTTGCCAAGTCTAATTATTGGTGGCTGCCAAAAAAGGCATTACTAAAAAATGGAAATCAAAGTCTAAACCAACTTTACTAGAAGTAGCAAAGATGGTAATAGATAAAACAAGTGGAACTGAGATCTTTGGGAAACAGTAGGAGCCAATTATATAGGAAAGATGGGAATTATGGGATCAATACATGCAGGGGAAGAATGAGGTTTTAAATAAGGCAGGATTTGAATGAGCTATGTAATAGCCGACTGACTATGACTGAATAAGTCATAAGTGATGTAGAATGCTTGCAGCTACAGTTGTGTCAGCATGGTTTGCAATGTATAATGTTTGCAACTAAAATTGCATCAGTATGGTTTATTTTCATTTATATACATGTGATATGGTCTATGTGATAATTTAATAAAGATGTTTCTTGTTAAAGAGAGAGAAGTAGATGCCAAAGAGGAGCGGGCCTAGCACAGAGCCCTGAGGTACTTTGTTTATAACCAGTCCCTTGGTGGAGGTGGTCTGACCAAACCTGACTTCCTGGGCCCTATGAGCGAGCCAGCCAGCAATCCAATGAATTATGTAGGGATTTATGCCTAGTTCGGGTATCGTCAACAATGCCCGAGTTGGTTATTGTGTCAGATGCCTTGACCAGATCAAGGTAAGTGGTATGCATTATTTTACCCTCATCCATGGTGACGTTCTTAACAAAATTAACCAGGTTAAGTAGGCATGGCCTTCTCTTGAAGCCAAAATGGGAATGGCAACCTACAGACATCAGCCCATGTCCTTGTTGATAATTTCCAAGATAATTAATTCCATGGCTTTGCATATTTCACTTGTCAGAAAGATGGGTCTATACTTCCTGGGGTCAGTTGATGGTCTGCCTTTATGAGGAGGGATGACCACTGTGATCCTTCATTCACTTAATACATAACCTGTTTTGAGGCTGTAGTTGAACAGTGCCTCAAGTGATCCTGATAGATCATGTTTTAGACTATTCAAGAGGCAACCAGGGATATTGTCGGGGCCCAATGAGGCAGTTTTTTGCCTTTGCGAGTGCTGCCATAACCTGATCTCTTGCTAAATGTTTGGGGGGGTATGTCACAAGGGATTTTGCAAGATTAGCCAGGGGGATTAGAGGGTGAAGTTGGAGCTGAATTTGTTGGCTAGTAGATTTGCTGCATTTCCCTGATTTTTTTAATTTCTCCAAATCTTTTGGGTTTCTAATACCATTATGGGAATGGACCATATTCCTAAGTCAAAGTATAATTACAGTTCATGAAATTAGTATTGTTTCACTCTAATGTCAGCCAGAAATGCTCTTCGCAGCACCTGCAATGTGACCAGTAATGACTCCTCCTGCAATTCATATGGAGTTACAAGTACTGGTAACATATCTAAATATGACTCTAGATTATTTTTTTTATAAGGCCCATTGCTCCTACTACTATTGGGACTGTCTGGGTATCTTTCTTCCACACAGCTCTTGTTTCTGCCTGCAAATCCTGATATTTTATGACTTTGCGTCTCTCTGTACGCAAGGTGTGGCAATTTCAATTATCAATGCTACTTTTGTCTTCTTTTCATGGACCACTACATCCAGTTTTCTAGCATCTATCTTTTGAACTGTTGGAATGGATGATCCCATGTGATGTAACCTTCATCATTTTCTATGATGCTTTGTGGCTCATGTTTCCAGTGTTTACTTTAGTACCATAATGTTTGCACAATCCCCAGTGCAACAATCGTGCCACATTATTAGTATACAGTCCTTCTGCCATTAGTATGTCACAACCAGCAACGAGATGTGTGACTGTTTCCAGTTCGGTTTTACAAAATCTATATTTGTCTGTTTCTCCCACATGTTCAGTGGACTTTGTAAACAAACATGTACAAAGCCCACTATCTTGGGTTGCCAATATTAACCTTTCATCTCTTGGTTTGAATTTGCCTCTCCTTAATCATTCTTCCAGAAGTTTTATATACTTGCAACTATATTTATGCATTCTCCACACTTCTTGCCTTCTCATTTGGGTCCTTCACGTTATAGGTTCATAGGTGTGTACTAGGCTAAAGGCGCTAGAGTCTTTACAAGCCTAGCCCATAGGATTACCCCGGCATTGTGCCACTCTACCTTAGTTCCCAGTGCCTCTGTAGAGCCACTGGAGTGATCCCCGGGGCAAATGTTTTATTTCCCATCCACTCATCAAGATTTCTCTTGAAGAGGGCCAGTAAGGTGCTCTGTTTGACATGTATGGGAAGTCTATTCCATAGCATGGGCAGTCTCTGGGTTATGAACCTGTCCCTCCAGCATGTTCTGTTGATTGTGGTAAAGAGGTTGAGGTCTCTGGAGCATGTGGTGTGCAGGGATTGGGATTTCTTTATATGTATAATTTCTAACAGAGCTGGGTCAGACATGGCTTTGTAAGTCAAGCAGAGATCACCTCCAAGTAGGCAACATGAGACAGAGAATAGTTGGAATTTTTTGAGTCTGTCCATACAGGACAAGTATGTAAGGCCTAGGATCCTCTTTGTGAGGTACTTTTGCAGCCTCTCCAGTTGTTGCAGGCGTCTAGTGAAGTACATGCCAAATGGGACATTGCACTTGATGATTAGCCTAATGAAGGAAGAGTAGAGGGAGACAATGACCTCTTTCTTCCTGGATGCAAAACCCTTAGTAATGAGATGTGCCACATATTCCTCATTTTGTTTTTTTGCACATTTAGTTGCTGTCTGATTTTTATCTACTTCTGGTTTGATTTCCATTCCTGCTTGACGCCGATATGCTTCTGCTAGACTACGCAGAGAAGTCATCTTAGATTTATTCACCTCATGTTTCAAAACTTATGTTTGGTCTTGTGAGATCAGCAGATATGTGTGGAGTTCCACAATTGCACATCTATACATGTAATCAGTTTCAAATAGGCCCATCCCTCCTTCGGAATGGGGAATATATAATCTTGGTATGCACTGAATTTTATAAATCATTTGGTGAGCATGAAGCATCTTTCTTGTTTTCCTATCTAATCTAGTCAACACATTTTGGGGCCAGTCAGTCACTCCAAAACTGCAAGTTAGGACAGAAAGAGCAAATCGGTTTATAGCTTGGATTTTGTTCCTAGATGTCAACGCGGTTTTCAGTATTAATTTAAGTCTTCTGAAGTATTCATTACTAAGTTTTATTTGCATTTGTTCATGTTTTATTGTTGATCCTTCATCAGTTCCCAGATATTTATACACTCCCTCTTGCTCAAGTTCTTTTCTATCACATTCTTGTCCCAAACTGATGTTGTCCTGGTGCTGCAGTTTTCCTGCTTTAAAGGTTGTTTTTGCACACTTAACAAGACCAAACAACATTCTCACATAATCTGAAAAAGTTTTGACAACTTGCAGTTTTGCTTTCAGTTCCTTATCTGATGAGTTATACAGTTTTAAATCAAATTGACAAAGAGAAGATGAGAAGTCTTTACACTTTGTTTTCCAGGAGCAAAATTTCAGCCATGGCCTAAGCTGTTAAATAGACAGCTTAATGGGTTAAGGGCAAGGCAGAATAGCAGTGGTGACACAGTCACCCTGGAATACCTCCCTTTGAATTTTTATCCCTGGGATAACAATTTGTCTTTTACCATGGCTTAATTGCAAAGTGGTCTGCCACTGTTTCATAGTATAGTCAATCAGTGTAGGGTGTATCTTATACATTTTAAGCAGTCTTTTATCCATGAATATGGGATACTATCAAATGCTTTTTTCTAGTCAATCCATGCCATACTTCGATTCTTCCCCTTTTTACAGTTCTCCACTATGACTTTATTTAACAACAAATAATCCTTTGTTCCATATGACTTTCTTTTATTGCCCTTTTGTTCTACTGCCATAATTGAGTTTTCTTCTAAATGACTATAAACTCTGTTGGCATCAATTCCCATGTATGGTTTATACGTCATCAGAAGCCAAGTTATAGGTTGCAGGTTCACTATTAAATATGAGCACTGTTTTTTCCCATTAGCCAAGTTGGTGTTTGTTCAGGGTGTGCATATAAATAGTTCTTACTCATGGCTAAATCTTAATGCAAAGATGTTAATACTTTTAGCAAAAAGTTAGGTACTGCATCTGGGCCTGGGGTTTTCCAATTAATGGCTTTTTGTAACTTTGTTTCAATCTCTCTGGCTCTTACTTCATCCCATTTCATATCTTGTACCTTTAAACTTCTTCTTTCTTTTACTTCTTCTATCCAATTAGCATCTTTATGTTCCGCAGGATCTTCATACACACTTCTCCAAAATGTATCTAGTAATGACTTTTGGCTTTTCCCGGTTAGGGGTCGCCACAGCGGAACTCCAGTCCGCTAATGACTGGCAGTGGATTTTTACGGTGCCGAGTTGCCAGCCCAACGCCCCAACCTTCAAGGAAGGCACACCCATTTACACTCGTACCTACCTGCACGTCTTTAACGTCATTCAACTGTGGGGAGGACATGCAGACTCCACACAGAAGGCGCTCCAGCCGAGAATCGAACGGGAGAACCTCTTGCTGTGAGGCGACAGCTCTAACCACTGCACCACCCTTTTTTGGTGGTCTTTCAATTCCTTTTGTAAAAACAAAAAAGGTCCGGCACAAAAAGGGTGAAAGCTTAAAACTCCTTTATTAGGGTTGCTCCAAAAGCAAACAGTATACCGGTTTTGGCAACAGCCTTTCTCAGTGCTTAATAACAGCAAAAGTTGACAATCCCTTAAATAAAGAGCATCATTAGCATTCAATAATACCATTGGTTGGTTAAGAAATCTAGGACAACTCATTAAGGCCAGGTTTAAACAAACCCCCCAGCCGAATAATCCAACCAGATTCTTTATTATTTAATAACATGTGCCAACCAACTTTAGAAAAACATTGACCCTGGACCCTATCAATAACTGTAAATGTAAACCTGGCCATTTTGCGAATTAAAGTGTTATACAAAGCGTTTGTAGGTCTCCTGTTCCTGATCTCACTGAGGTGTTCGGAAATTCGAAGCCTCAAAGATCTGGACATCTGTCCTACATAAAACGCCGAACAGGAACAGGTAGCCAAATACACAAAACACTCAGTACTGCAATTGCCATAGCATAAAATGTCATAAACCTTAGGGGTGTTGGAACTAGTAAATGTCTTGGTTTTAAATATATGGGGGCATGCAGAACAATGTCCACAGGGTACACAACCCCTAACCTTGTTCCCAAATAAAGTGGATTGTTGTAATGTGGGCGGGACCTTACATTTATAATGACTGAAGTGAGACCCCAAAGTGGGTCCCCTGCGAAAGGATTGGTTACAACTTTTGGACGAAATATTCAAACCTTTAAACACATCATTAACCATCATTGGGACATTCTAAAAGCCAATGCTAAGCTTGATATCATTCCTTCTAAATGCTCATTTTCCTTTCATAGGGGACCCACTTTGGGGTCTCATTTCAGTCATTATAAACGTAAGGTCCCACCCACATTACAACAATCCACTTTATTTGGGAACAAGGTTAGGGGTTGTGTACCCTGTGGACATGGTTTTAAATATATGGGGGCATGCAGAACAAAGATTTTTACTAGTTCCAACACCCCTAAGGTTTATGACATTTTATGCTATGGCAATTACAGTACTGAGTGGATTGTATATTTTGGCTACCTGTTTGGCGTTTTATGTAGGACAGACGTCCAGATCTTTGAGGCTTCAAATTTCCAAACACCTCAGTGAGATCAGGAACAGGAGACCTACAAACGCTTTATATAAGCACACTTTAATTCACAAAACAGCCAGGTTTACATTTACGGTTATTGATAGGGTCCAGGGCCAATGTTTTTCTAAAGTTGGTTGGCACACGTTATTAAATAATAAAGAATCAGGCTGGATTATTCGGCTGCGGGGTTTGTTTAAACCTGGCCTTAAAGAGTTGTCATAGATTTCTTAACCAACCAATGGTATTCTTGAATGCTAATGATGCTCTTTATTTAAGGGATTGTTAACTTTTGCTGTTATTAAGCATGGAGGAAGGCTGTTGCCGAAACCAGTATCCTGTTTGCTTTTTGGAGCAACCCTAATAAAGGAGTTTTAAGCTATCACCCTTTTTGTGCTGGACCTTTTTTGTTTTTACAGTTATTGTTGTTGGTTTGGTCCGTGCACATCCGTACGTGCGGCTGTTGTGTATGCTTTCAATTCTTTTTACCTTGTTTCCCACTTTCTATAAAACTTTTTTTCTAATTTTTTTTTAATAAATATTTTTTAAAGACCCTGATCTGTGAAGGTGGTACCACTAACCACCAGTTCAGCATACCACTGTGCGTTAGCTTTAAGGTTCTGTACATAGCTGAAGAAAGCCTTGCAACTGCCTTTAGCCTGAGAGGTTATCCAGACCTCATAATTGGCTTTGTTAGACTGGATTAGTCCTCTTAGCTTCTTGTTTAGTTGAATCGCAGAGCTCTTTTCTTAATTGAAGTTGCTCCTTCTGATATTGTCCATGACTTTTTCTTTTGTTATATACACTGTTGAGGTAAGGATTCCACTGGTGGGGTTCATTTTTGATGTTTGTTTTGGGTTCACTTCTGGTAGGTACTGTGGTCTCTATGCAGCCATTTACATGTTTGTACAGGGTTTCTGTGAATAATTATGTACAGGAAGCTCTGGTCTTGAGTTAGGGGGATTCTTGAAGTTTAACAAACTGTCGCTTAACAGGATGTAGTTTGCCTTAGAATAGTTCACTATTACAGGTTTAGTTGGGTTTTCTGAGTTGATTTATTTTTATTTCAAAGGAAAAAGCTTTGTGATCTGACCTCAGCAGTGAGGATGAGGGAGGGGGAGCAATGCTTCCTCATGTTGTTAATGATCTTCTGCACTCATTTGTCTTGAATGATGGACATTCAGGTTGCTGGGTGCAGGGATAAGCCCCCCCCCCCCGACTGTCTCCAGCGTGAGACAATCAGGAAACCATTCATGACAGCTTGAAAAGCTTCCTCCAAAAAGGACCTCTGAAGTCATGGTTTTGCAGGCCACCAATGCCCTTTGGGCGATGTCCATTATAACAGTTTTCCCCTCTTCCTTGGGGACCTCTTTCTCCAGAGAATCAGATGCAAAGTCCTATAATTTACAAAACCAAATTCTCTTTCCTCCCTTCTGTTTTCTGAAGATACCTTGAGGGGTAGAGAATTTGATCCCAATGGAAGACAGGGATTTACCATCCTTCTCACTTCCTGAGAAAGTCTCCTTAACCTTGGGACCAAAAAGGGTTGATCCATTATATGGTGAATTGATGGACTTCTTGAAATGTTTTGCACAGTCATCCAGGTATGCCTTCTTATGGAAATATCTGTGTTGGTTACTCTAGATGCACCCTCTGTAGCATTACAGATAAGGTGCACAGGTGCAGTGGATAAGGACCATAGGATAGCAGACTGTGAATAAATGGATTTTCTTTGATTTCCAAACAGGGCCCCTGGGAGAGACTTGGAGAGTTTATTTATCAAATCCCTCTAGAAATGAGTGATGCGAGACAAATAACTAAGCACTCTCAACGAAAAAATAGAGGAGACAAACATGCTTCTCAAATCTGTCCAACGCATGTCATTCCCTATTTGGTGGATTGACAGGGGAACTTCTGCAAGGTCCTTCTTAGTGGCTGCCGCTACTACCATGGAATCTACAGCTGATCCCTTGCTAAAATAGGGAATTGTTTGTGAGCAACCAAAAATTTGTCGTTTTTTTGGGGGGGAACAGTCTCAGCTATGTCCAGTTTCTTCCATGCCCAGGAGGAGATCAAGTCTAACATCTCAGCAGCTAGGGGGACTAACCAAGTAGTACATGGTTCAGAACTGAAAGCCTCAAGAAAAAATGACTTCTGGAGAAGGCACTTGGGAGGACCAACCCCTTTTCTGCCCGAGAAGTTTCAGAGTCTCTCTGAACGAGATGTCCTCATGGGGGAGAGGGATAAGGTAGAATCTTCTCCCTCAAAGTCAGTGTCACTGATAGGGGAGCCCTCAGGGGAATCTAAGTGCGTCCTTTTTCACTTGTGCTTCCTGTGCACCTCTTCCATGGGTTGTTCAAGGAGAGGACTTAGAGACTGACAGTCTCTCTTAAGAGAACAGATTCAAGGCTCCCATGAAGTGACTGCCCAGATGGGACAAGTAGAGTAGGCTGCGGCCCATGGGAAATCCTATGGAGTGGCACTGGATGCATTTCCAAAAGGAAAGACCTCTCTCTCTAGGCTGAGAGACTACTCTCCTAAAAGGCTTGAACACCAAATTCACAGATCTAGGTAGCCTTGCTGTAGGAGCTGAAACTCCCGAAGGTGGCTAGACCCTAGATTCAATTCAGTTAGGATCCGAAGCTGAAGAATTATCAAGCACCAATGCTTTTAGAGGGAGAAAAGGATTCAAAGGCCTCAGATCTAATCCTGCCTTGTCGGATTCCACACCAATGGTTCAACTCTAATGGATCTGACAGGGTTGGTGCCAACTTTGTCACAGAATTCATTGGAGTCCAGAAAGCATGGAGTCTTGACTCCGATGCATATATGCTCTAGGCAAGAGTTGGATCCAATGGCTCTGATCAGACTGGTCAGATCAGAGAAGGAGCCATTAAAGAGTGAGAGGGAAGAAGTGGTTCCACTAGATCCAACAGCAGTCAAAGTCTGAAGGATCCTCAACTGAATTTGGGTCTTAAGGAGTCTCATCATTCTGCCCACATTAACTTCAGTGAGGCTCAGAGTTGACCTAGCTGACCTAGAGGTAGTAGTAGAAGGTGGTCCAGAGTGATAATGAGGTCTGTCCTTTAATACTGGAAACCAATGCCTTGGAGAGATATTTTCAGAAAAGAATGTAGGAGGTGTATAGGATCCAATAACTAATTGAGTCCAAGGAGTGTTGGCTCCAAAGATCTAGACATTTTCAGTGCCAGAGCCAGCACAGGAGTCAGATCCAGTGTCCGTTTCACAGCAGATTTTGACTTTTTTGTCTTAATCCCTTTGCTTCTCTTTAGCTCTGTCAGACTCTTTTTTAATAGAGAACGAGAAGAGAAAGAAGCAGCAGCAAACTTCCCCGATCCAGAAGGGGGAGGGTTCCTCCTATAGAACGTTGAAGGAGCCTTGTTACAATAAGCTGGTTTCTTTTTTCACTTTTGGCCCACTGACCAAAAGCCTCACAGATGGAGCAGAAGATGTCCAAGTGCAAAGACCCTGTGATGATCGGAGGCATTGCCAGCCATGCCAGAAGTGGGACAGTGGATATGTAACATATGCCAGTAAAGATAGCTGGAATTTTGTAAATAATTATATCTCATTTCTGTATCAAACTGATTTGTACAGATGCTAGTGCTAATAATGTATTTGTGAGGTTTGCTGGTTTGCTCGTTTTAAAATGTATCAACAGTGCACCCTGCTGGGAGAGAAATATGTGCATGTATTAATGTAATTAAATTAAATGTGCATACTTTAACAGGATATATTGGAAGGGAAGATGTTAATCCACCTGACTTTGAAAAATATTCTAATTACTTTATGGATTAAGCCATAAAGGTGTTATCCCACAGTTCTGAAGGGAGCCAGCAATGCAATGTCTGTACTAGAGAATAAGTTGCAACTGCTGTAGAAGAGTGGACTGGATTTATGACTTCCAGCAGTGGCACCACATCTATGTGTATGGTAATGCATAGGTGCTAAACCCTGACAACTTCTGGCAGTGGGGTTGTATGGGAACTAGAAGTTAGATGACCGGATGTATGTGATGTCATTTTGGACAGAAATAACGTTTTAATACTAGAGGAGACTGAAGTCGCAGGAGCATTCTCTGTTCTGTCTGGGATCTGTCAAGGTCCACTCTCACCTATCTTGCCTTGCTATATTCAATAAGTAGAAACAGAAATTATTTTAGTCAATCAGAAACAGATAGTGAGACTAACTAAACACTGTTCTTATATACCTGTGTGAAATTTTCCATCAGTGTTATTTCCTGTGAATGAAACTCTGGTATTTACTGTAAAGAGATATTTAGTGTTCTTGTGTTCTTTTATTATTTATTATTAAATATATTTAAACTTTTCATTGTGACTGATCCTTTCAGAAAAAATATTTAAATTGAGAGTATCTACATATATTTATTTGGTGATAATTCTGGCCACTCCTGAAAGCCTTGCTGTTTGGTCAACACTTCCATTTGTATTAATATTAACTTCACTCAATATAATTAAATACCCTTTTAAGAGCCTTATAGTAACAGACTTGCGGCAGTGAAACTACCTTATAGTCTGGACAGAAGGTGGCACAGCTAGTAAATCTGTGCCAGTTTTTTCCCAGGTGTCTGTGTGTGTGTGTGTGTGTGTGTGTGTGTGTGTGTGTGTGTGTGTGTGTGTGTGTGTGTGTGTGTGTAAATTAAATTTCAAAGAGTGCATGTGTCAGCTACTTGGAGCAGGGACACAAAGCATTGGTTTCCCAGAGAGGGTGCTAGAGGACTTGGCTTGGACACTCAGCTGATGACCTAACCCTACAGCTGTGCCAGTGGGGAGTCTTATTGGGGACTTGGAGGAAGACAGACACCCAAACCCCAGGCTGAGTGTATGCTCTGTGTGCTCTTAAGGGAAACTGTGCTTGATACAGAGATGTCTGCATCTAGGTATACTGTGTGTATCGATTTGTATTCCAAGTCCCTCTCCAGTGTCAGTAGTGAGGATTCAGGCTCCTTGATTACTGGTCCAGAATGGGGATATCACACTTTGGTGAGAAGTGATGTGGATACTGAACGTCTTTAGCCTGTAAGCAGTTGTCACTAAAGGTTCGCATTCTCTCAGCAGCCGCAAGGTAGACATTCAGAGTTTCATATCACTACAGTTTTATTCATTTATTTTTTGTTAGTTTAGTTTAGTTTGTCTAATCATGGAGAGCAGGCAAAAATGTCAGCAGACAATTATGGCAAGCTGACAAAGGACCACTTGGCCAAGGTATGCGAACCCAATGGACTGGTGTATGCCAACCGGACTAAAGAGGAAATTATTTCAGCCTTAGTTGCAGCTCAGACCAGCAACCAGGAGGATACTAGTCTGGTGATGGCAATTATGCAGCCCTCAGAAACAGGACAGTTCACCTTTTCCTCAGAAGACTTAAAAATCCGTCTGGAGTTGGAGATTTGAACTGGAGGCCAAAGGCTGGGAATTAGAATCGGCAGAGAAAGACTGCAGCATCTGGAGGTTGAAGAAAATGAGAAGCAGCATTATAACGAGAGGGAGACATTGACTCTTCACCACAGTCATGGAGGTAATGGGGAAGGGAATAACCAAATCCCAGAAGCAAAAAAAGTCAGTAAATTTCTTCCACAATTTAAAGAGGATGATAACTTTGATAGTTTTATTTATATATTTGAAAGGGTATGTAAACAGTATAATTCTGACCAAGTGCTCTGGGTACGGTTCCTGACCCCCCCCCCCCTTACTCTATGGTAAAGTTGTAACTGCTGTTTCTAAATTGTCTGATATTGTTTGTTTAAATTATGACAAAGTCAAATGTTGTTTACTACAATGTTTTGAGTTAACACCTGATGCTTACTAGAATGTTTTGAGTTAACACCTGAATCTTACAGAAAAAAGTTTTGTGAGCATAGACTCAAAGCACATGAAAGTGTGTGTGATTATATTGCTGAGTTAAGCACTTATTTTCACAGGTGGGTGAGTGGGTGTCAGGTCACCACTTCTGAAGGGCTGGCAGGCCTTTTGGTGAGGGAACAAGCCCTTAGAACTTTGCCTGAGGAGATGAGAGTCTGGTTGGCAGACTGAGAATGTAACCCTGCAGATAATCTGGGGAAGAAAGGGGATCTAAACTTAGCAAGCAGGGCATCACTGCACAGGAAAGGGATGCCCAGTGCTGCACATGGATATAAGGGAATCTATGGAGGGCAACCTAAACTGCTCCAACAGAGTCTGCCAGTAACAGGGAAAGCCATTAGTTCAGGTACAAGGCCAGGATCAAGGGTTAAATGTTTGAAATGTAACCAGTAGGGTTATGTAGTATACAGATGTCCACGGAGGCAAGGTGGGAACAAAAGGTGGGGGAGCCAGCAAGTGGGAACAACAGTATGTTTGTTTGTGTCTTTCGGCTTTTCCCGGTTAGGGGTCGCCACAGCGGAACTCCGGTCCACTAATGATTGGTAGTGGATTTTTACGTATCGGGTTACCAGCCCTGACGCACAACCTTCAACGAAGGCACGCCCCATTCACATATGCCTCCACAAAAAAGACGCTCTAGCTGAGAATCGAACGGGACAAGGTCTTGCTATGAGGCGACAACGCTACCGCAGCACCACCACTGCAATTGGGAATAACAGTATGCCAGTGGTAATTTGTCTGGAGACAACAGGGGTACCAAACTATCACAAGAGGTTATATCTTATCTTAGTGGATGGAAAACAGGCCACTGCTAAAAGTGGCACAACCTCTGACATAACCATTCTGAAGCCTGCAGTGGTTAAAGAGGAGCACCACTTGCTTGGGCAGTCCACTCCAGTCAGAGCTTTAGGAGGGACCCCATTTCAAATGTCTTTGGCCATGGTTCACCTTGACTGGGAGGGTAGAAAAGGAAGCAAGCAAGTAGGTGTGTTTGAGGATATCCCTGCAGATGTTTTAAAAGGGAATAATTCTGATAATGCAGTACCTTGTGTGCATGCAGTTATACACAGTCAGGCTTGGAGGCAGGCATGTGGGTCTGGTTAGCCTGGGGGAGACCCAGACAGACCTCATACCGGAAGCCAAGGCTGGTGAAGTGGCTATTTCAGGGAGGGCACTACCCTGTAGCAGTGAGCCTGATGGTAAGCCACAGCTGCTGGCCGGTACTGATGCTCCCTGGGACGGAGCGACTGCAAGGGCAGTGCTGAGTGATAGTACCTAGGCTGACAGTGAGGCACCGCTGTCAGAGGATACTAGACTTCCTGTGGAAGGGGAGCTGGGAAGAGTCACAAAAGTACAGCTGAGACAGGCTCAACTCCTAGACCCTACACTAAGAGGCTTCAGGGAGGTAGCTTGGGAGGTACCTGATTCTCAAGGAAAATAGGAGTATGTATACTGGAACAAGGGGCTACTGTACAGAGAGTGGACCTCGGAGGGCTACAGGGTGAGGTAATAAAGCAGCTGGTACAGCCTATAGCCTACCATCTGGCACTTCTAGCTGTAGCCCATGGCATTCCTTTTGTAGGTCATATAGACATAAAGCATACTAAGAGACATATTACACAGAACATATTGGCCTGGGATTGCAAGGGATGTAACAGGGTACTGCAAGGCCTGTGAGCAGTGCCAAAAAGGAGGCAAGGCAGGAGACAAGGTGAAAGCTCCTTTGATGCCTTTGCCTGTGATTCAGCAGCCGTTTCAGAGGGTAGTTTATGGATATTGTGGGGCCTCTGAGTACCCCAAGTTGCACAGGGAAGAAGTATATCCTAATGGTAGATAATTATGCAACAAGATACCCTGAGGCACTGGCTCTGTCCTCCACTGAAGCAGAGAAGGTGGCAAATGCTTTGCTAGAAATTTTCTGCAGGACACATTTCCTAAGACCAACACTGACTGACAGAGGTGCCAATTTTATGTCAGATCTGCTGGCTTGTCCATGGAAACACTGTGGGGTGAAGCAACTAAAGACCACTCCCTACCATCCCCAGACTAATGATTTTGTGGAGAAGTTAAAATCTAGTGTGCCACGGGCATCTGCAGACCAATTTAAGAGAGAGTGGGACAAATATCTGCCACATCTGCTGTTTCTATACAGAGAGGTACTCCAGGAGTTCACAGGTTTTTCATCCTTTGATTTGCTATATGGGTATAGGGTGGGGGACCTTTAGATTTGATTTGTGATGAGTGGGAGGGTAAATGTGAATCCCACAAGGAGTCTGTTGTGGCATATGTTCTAAACCTCAGAACAAGGCTCAGGAGGCTCATGGGTTTGACAGAGGAGAACCTGGCAGGAACCCAGCCGCAGAAAAAGGTCTGCTACAACAGGAATGTTCGAGCCAGAGAGTATGCTGTGGAGCAGCAGGTTATGGTTCTTATTCCTGTCAGACACAATAAGCTGCAGGCAGCTTGGGTGGGACTCTAAAGTGGTAAGGAAAGTCAGTGATGTTAACTACATGGCAGAGTTGCTAGGTAGGAGGCAGGGACAAAAACTGTACCATGTTAACATGATGAAACCTTACTGTGATAGGGAGGCCCTGGTGCTAAGTAATTGCAGTAGGAGGCAGGAGGAGTCTGAGGGGAATTTATGGCTACAGCGAGCCAACCAGCGAAATCACAAGTTACAATGGTAGAGCCTAGGGTTGCAGGCATATCATATAACAGTGCAGCACTTTAGTGGGGTTAGCAATGCCAATGCAGATAGGGTCTCAAGAGAGGATATGGGGTAATGTATTCCCAAATGGGCTCATTCTTCAAGCATTATTTCTCAAGGGGCACTTGAAAAGACTAGCTTGAGTCTTCAAAGCCATGGTTTCACAGAGAGGGTGCTGGACGACTTGGCTTGGACACACAGCTGAGGATCTAACCCTACAGCTGTACCAGTAGGGAATCTTACTGGGGACCTGGAGGGAGACAGAGACACCTAGACCTTGGCCTGAGTGTGTGTGTCCTGTGTGCTCTTAAGGAAAACTGTGGACTGCGTCTGGAAATACTGAGCGTTTCCATTTGGATTCCAAGTGAATATCCCTCTCCAGTGTCACCAGTGAGGATTCAGTCTCTTGATTACTGGCCCAGTGTGGGGATGTCACAGCCCCAAGCGGAATATACAAATGTTGTGCATGTCCAAATTTTGCAGATTGTGAGAGCAAGCTATGTGCTTTTTAAATCCAGAAGGCTAATCTGCTATGCTAAAGAACAAGAAAAAAGGTTAGCCACAATTACAAGACAATTGCTCTTAATAAAAGGGAAACTACCCTAAAGAAAAAAAAATCAAGCCCAAAGTCAGGAGTGATGAGCAAGAGCAGGGAAAGAAAAAACGATCAAAATGGGAGAGAAACAGTATGCACAAAGTGCTAGTAGAAGGGAGGGATACAATACTAACAAGTGAGACAATCCTTAAAAGAAAAATAACATCTTTCTGAAGAAATTTCAGCAATATCTTTCCTGAGCACCAAGCCATGTCAATCACCTATGGTGTCAAATGATATCTGGGGTAGCTCACTCTCTACACTGGGATTATGGGTACAGGGAGGAGCCTGGACACTAAGCTTAGAAGTGTCTGAAGTCAGGTCTGAGGTCAGATTAGAGACTCAAACTAAGAAATGAACGGAACATCAGATCTGGTAGCAAACGACTCACTCAAAACTCAAAACACATCCTGTACTACTTGTCAAATGTTATGTGGAGGCAGGTGCTCCAGCGATCCAAACAGCGCATCCACTTTCCTTTTGTAAGATAAGGAAGGGACTGCTGGCACTGACAGCATGTAAAAGGCACTGAAGGAATAAATTACTTTAGGCATCCTAAGTCCAAAAATTGGTCAGAAGTCTTTGTTCTTTTTTGGCAACTAAAAGAACATGGAGTACCTAGATCCTTGCCATTCTAGTGAGACTTTTTGAAGCCCATCCCCAAAGAAGTTTAGGGCCTCTGTTATTGTTGTTTTTCTTTGCTGCGGTTGGAAGTCTGGCAGACGAAACTGGGGCACTGATGATAAAAAAAAAGTACAATTGTGTACACTTAACATAAATGTAGATGTTCAAGTGTATTCACTGTTGCTGTCATCACATTTGGGTTATCTGCTTGCAGTAGCCCTCAGTCAGCCTGATTATCAAAGTCTTGGGTCCTGCATTGGTTGCGGTCTCATCTTCCATGAAGTCAGGTAGTCAGGGGTGTAAAGCATGCACACAACGCCATTACATCAGTTTTTCTTGCCCCAGATGTCAGGTGCCCCCCTGATGGGAAGCAAATAAATTATATATATATATATATATATATATATATATATATATATATATATATATATATATATATACATATATATATATATATATATATATGCACACACACACATATATATATATACATATATATATATATATATATATATATATATATATATATATATATATATATATATATATATATATATATAAATACACACACACACACACACACACACACACACACATATATACACAAGGTTATACCTCCAACAAAAAAGCAAATACACCAAAAAGCTTTTAAGCATAGTAAAGGAGAATAGAGGTATAGCCAAAAGAAGTCAGGGGGCTGGAGGGAGGGTAACCAGGACTGCAACAGTGAATGAATACACTCGAACATCTACATTTATGGTAAGTGTACACAACTGTACTACGTTCGTCGTGTTTCACTGTTGCAGTCATCACATTTGGGTAGATTCCCAAAGCTAAGGATGGGAAGAGGAATTTAGATAGCATTAGGACCAGCTACAAGGCCCTGCAAAACTGCAGTGGCAAAGCCAGCCCTGGATTTAGAGAAAATTGGCAGATGGTAATGCTTGATGAAAGTATGTACAGAACTCCAGGTAGCAGCTTCTAGGATGTCCCTGGTAGGGACGCCTCTGAGAAAGACTGTAGAGGTAGAGGCAGCCCTGATTGAGTGGGGTCTGATCCCCTGTGGGATAGGTTTTCCATGGTGCTTGTAGCAGAAATGAATGCAATGCCCAACCCATTTGGAAATAGTTTGCTTTGACATAGCCTTTTAACTCTGCAGTTGCAGCTGGCTCAAAAGAAGGAAGAGTGAGCTTTTCCAATACAAAGTTAAGGTCCCAAGCTGGAGTTGGAGCTCTCCTGGGTGGTCGTAAATTTTTGGCCCCTCTGAGGGGCTGCTTGAGCAGGGGATGAGAGAAGAAGGGAGGTTCTGTGTTATAATGAGCTGAAATGGCTGAGGCGTGAATTTTGATGTAGGAGAAAGACAGGCCCTTGTGAAGCATCTCAGTTAAGTATTGTAAAAGCTGAGGTAAATTGGGCACTGCTGTGTTCATCCCTCGAGATTGGTTCCAGGCACAGAATCTTTTCTATTTTTTAGCATAAGATTTTCTGGTACTAGGTCTCCTTGCCTCTAAAATGATATACATCACTGGTTTACTGAGGGATAGTAAAAGAGAGATTAGGTAATTAGCCAGGCTGCTAGGTTCAGTGTTTGAAGCTGAGGGTGCAGAATCTGGCTCTCCTGTTGAGACAATAGAGTAGGAGTCTGAGGCAGGTGCCATGGTGCCAACGGTGACACACTGCGCAAGAGGGGGTACCAGTGTTGGCGTGGCCAGTCTGGTACAATCAAAATCGTCCTTGGTTTGTCTTGCTTTTTCTTTAGTAATACTTTGAAGAGCAGAGGCAGAGGAGGAAAGGTTTTTCCAGCTGAAGGCATCCACTTTCCAAGCTTGTTTGTGGGGAGTCCTTGTGCAAAATTTGTCCCGTTAATAGTTCTGGGGGGAGGCAAGCAGGTCTATATCTGGGCTCTCCCATTTGCTTGTCAACATGTTGAAAATCCTTGGTTCCAGTTTCCACTCATGTGGGTCCATGAGGATTCTGCTTAGTTCGTCTGCCAGTGTACTTAGTTTTCCTGGCAGGAACTGAGCTTGTAGATGCACTTAGTAGCTCAGGCCTGTGTTCCACAATGCCATGGCTAGTCTGCAGAGGGGGTAAGAATGTGTACCCCCTGCTTGTCTATGTACCACATAACAGTGGTGTTGTCCATCTTTACCATTAATTGTCCTGGAAGAATGTGGTCCTTGAAGGCTGTCAGAGCATTCTGTACAGCTAGCATTCTTTCTGGTTGATATGTGGATACATTTGGTTTGGGCTCCATTTGCTCTGAATGCCTCTCCCTGCCACACGGGCCCCCCCAAGCATAGTCTTATGCGTCTGTAGTCAGAGTTTGGGTGGCAGGGGGTAGAATGAATGACAGTCCCATGTTTTGGTCACATGCCTCTGCCCACCAAAGAAACTCCTGTTGCAGGCAGGGAATGAGAGGAATCATTGTTTCCAGGCTGTAACAATGTTGACTCCATAAGCTTTTTAGGTACCATTGAAATTTCCTCATATGCAGTCTCGTATACAGAATTAGTAGAATGCAGGATGCCATGAACCCCAAAGCCTGCAGAATTTATCTCGCAGATAGCTGGGTTTGTGTTGCCACTTGTTTGAAGTATGTTGTCAATTGAATTTGTTTGTTTGGCGTGAGGTAAGCCATCTGAGCAGTTGTATTCAAGCTTGCACCCAGGAATTTAATTATTTGAGAGGGTACCAGTTGTGATTTCTTTTCGTTTATTGTGTACCCTAGGCATGCTAGAAGCCTTTTTACAAATGCCAGATGCTGGAGAAGAGTGTCCTTGTCCTCTGCCTGAATGAGACAATCGTCCAGATATGGATAAATTTGAATGTTTCTTTGTCTGCAAAATGCAATTACTGGTGCCAGGCACTTTGTAAAGACCCTGGGCACAGTAGATAAGCCAAAGGGCAGTGCAGAAAATTGGTAATGCAAAAAGCCTGCTTTGAAGCGGAGGTATCTTCTGCAAGATTCCCTTACTGGGATATGCAGGTATGCCTCTTTTAAGTCTAGAGTTACCAACCAGGCATTCTTACCTAGCATAGGCAGTAGCTGTTGTCAGCATTTTGAATTTTGGACAGGAACGTATTTAGAATGGGTAAGTCCAGAATTGGATGCCATGTTTTCTCTTTTCTGGGTACCAGGAAAAGTCTTGAGTAAAATCCTTGGCCTTTTTCCTTTTCTGGCACTGGTTGAATAGCTCCCATATCCATGAGAGACAGGACTTGTTTCTGTGCCTCTGCCCACTGGTTTGGTGGCTGATCTGGCCAACTGTTTGGAATTGGCAACGTGTGGAAATGGAATCTGTACCCCTGGGATACTATGTTTAATACCCACTTGTCCTGGGTAATTAAATGCCAATTTTGAGCATGAAGTGCTAGTTTTCCCCCCAAAGGGGCTGCCAAAAGATAAGTGTTTGGAGATGACAGAGGAAAGTCATTGAGACTGTTTACTGTAGGGTTGTGCTTTGTTACTTCCTGATTTGGAAGTGGAGGCACCCCACTGCTTTGACCTGTAAGATCCTTGTGATTGAAACCTGGAGCCTTTGGAGCATCTGGGTTTGCCCTGAGTGGCTCTGTTGGACACAGGAAAGGACCAATTCTTAGCAGGCCAGTGTCTACTGAACCTGGGTGGCTGCACTTGCAAGAAATCTTTTACAGTTTGCATAGATTTAGCTTTGTCTTCCATCTTTTTTAAAACCTCTTCTGCCTTATTACCAAACAGACTGTCCTGCTGTAAAGGGGCATCCAACAATTTAGCTTTAACATGATCAGGCAGATTTTGCTCCTTGAGCCAAGCATGCCTTCTTATCACAGATCCAGTTACCGCGGCCCTGCAAGAGGCCTCCAAGGAATCAAAACCACATTGCAAAGTATGCTTTCTAACCTGTTCTGCTGAACGCAATAAATCCTGTAATTCTTTATTTTCCACACAATCAGAAATCAACATAATTTTCTATTTCAGTAAGCCCATAACATGCTGTTGATATTTAAGCATATGAAACTGGCAGTTTAAAGCCCTGATTGCCAAGGTTGCAGACGTATAAACCTTCTTTCACCATCTATCCAGCGCCCTGGAGTCTCTATCAGAAGGGGTAGGATTTTGGGCTGTAGAAGCCTTAACACCCTTGGAACCCTGAGAAATAGTTTCAGGGTCAGCAGCAGGATTTTTGAAAAGAAATGTGTGGGAGTCAGGAACCCTGTAACATCTGTCTGGCTTACTAGGAGCCGGAGGCAGGAAATCATGAGCCATGCTTGATTCCGAGAAAACATCATCAACAATGTCCAATACAGGAGGTATTGCCAAAGGCCTATGCTGAGGAAGTAGAAGAAAATCCCTAAGCCTCTTTTTGGATTCTGAGAAGTCCTGACTCTCCAGTGAAAATGTTGCCTTAAAGTATGCAAAGTCTCTCTAAAAGAGTAATCTTCAGGAGGAGAAGCAGAAGGGATGGATTCCTCTGCATCAGAGTCCTCATAAGGTGGAATAGAAAATTCCTGATCAGAAGAGGAATCAGAAGAAATGGAAACCTGATTTGAAGATTCATAATCAGTGCCTTGCCTAGGCCTCTTAGCAGGGGGTGGGGGGTTGGAAACCCCTGATCAAGGTAATTAAATCCTCAGCCATTTTGATCATTTGTTTTTAGGCATAGTGGCCTGAGCATGTGGCTCATGCATCGGTTTTTAGACACAGAAGTAGATTTTGGCCTTGTTTTTGATGATGGCATCGGTTTAATATACAAATGTTGAGGCCTGAAAACACCCTCAGAAGCCGGTGCCTGTTCAGCGGCTCCGGACCCATCCAAGGGAGAGACATCTGAGGGTACAATACTTGCAGAATCTCATGGCATACGGACTCCAAATGGGTCTCGGTAGAGGCCTGCGACTCAAAAGTAGCTGGCATCAGGGGCTGCGAAAGCTCCTCACTGAGTACCAGTGATTGGCTTAGGAGAAGCTTATTTGGTTTTGGACCTCGACGGTCTATCTCTGTCGTTTTCCTTGCATTTTTTGTGAACTCCGGTAGTCGGATTGCTAACAGACGACATTTCAGGATAGTTAAATCTTGAACCAAAAAATTTAGAAGCAAAAATATACAGACGCTTAATAGTGCATTGGTTAAATTTAGCACAAAACCGACAGCAAGGCACGCTGTGATCAGAACCTAGGCAAGGAATACAGTACAAATGAAAATCCTTATGAGGTATTTGTAATTATTAACTTTTACTGACATCGGTAAGGAGCAAGAAAAAGTTTCACCAATGGGGTACTTAGCTTTACTTTGAAGACTTCGGTTCTGAAACTCGGAAAATGAAAATTTCAGGAGTCGGCCGACCGGCACTTGTGAACTGCTACTGCTTTGGGCACAGCGCGGCAAGAAAGACTGATTAAAATGGTGTTGGCTGCATGTTTTCCACCCCTGATGACCTGACGTCATGGAAGAGGAGACAGCAACCGACGCAGGACCCAAGACTTTGTTATTCAGGCTGACTGAGGGCAACCTGCCAGCAGATTACCCAAATGTAATGACTGCAACAGTGAAACATGAAGAACATCTTGTGAGAGTCAGGGACCCTGTAATATCCATCAGGTTTTCTGTGAGCAGGAGGTAAAGAATCAGGGGCCAAGCTAGATTCAAGGCCTGTGCTGGGGCAGGAGTAAGAAATCCCTAAGCCTCTTTTTAGAATCAAAGAAATCCTGACTTTCCTAACGAAAATGCTCCCTGAGAGTATGCTAGGTTTCACCAAAAGAGAAATCCTCTTGGAGGGGAAGCAGAGGGAATAGAGTCCTCAGCATCAGAATCCTCATAAGGAGATAATGTAAATCCTGGTCATCAGAGGAAACAGAAAAGTCAGAATCCTGGTCAGAAGTATCATACGTAAACTCAGTCCTAGGTCTCTTAGAGGGGGAAGACTGGTTTACCCTGATTAAAGTAATAAGGTCTTCAGCCATTCTTATCATTTGTTTTTTAGGCACAGAGGCCTGAAAATGCTGTCTAGGCATCAGTTTTCTAGGCATGGTTCGAGTTTTAGGCCTTGAAGAAGAAGATGGCGTCAGTTTAATACTCAAGTCAGTAGGCCTGAATACACCCTCAGAAGCCGGTGCCTGCACAGTGGCTCCAGACCCATCCAAGGTAGATACATCTGCAGGTTCCACGGTTGAAGCATCTCGTGGCATACTGGACTCCAAATGGGTCTCAGTAGAGGCTTGCGAATCTGAAATAGTGGGTATCAGGGGCTGCAAAAGTGCCTCACTCAGTACCGGCGAACTGGCGAATGACTTAGAAGCATCATCGGCAGCTTTGGACTGGGCGGCCTGTCTCTGTCTTTATCTTTGCCTTTTTTGGAATGTCAGTAGTCTGATGGCTTACTGAAGACATATCAGGATAATTGAACCCAGCACCAAAATATTTGGCAGCAAAAATATACAGACGACAGATAATTTGTGGTTTAAATAAGGCACAAAACCAACAGCGAGGTATGTCGTGGTCAGAGCCTAGGCAAGGAATACAGTACGAATGAAAATCTTTATGAGGTATATGCTTTCCACAAGTAATGCAATTATTTACTTTTACTGACATCGGTTTAGAGCAAGAAAAAGTTTCCCCAATGGGGTACTTAGCTTTTAGTTGAAGACTTCGATTCTGAAACTCGAAAACGAAAATTTCAGGAGTCAGCTGACCAGCACTTGCGAACTGCTTCTGCTTCGGGCACTGCACGGCAAGAAAGACTGATGTAATGGCATCGGCTGCATGCTTTATACTCCTGACTACCTGACGCCACAGAAGATGAGACAGCAACCGACACAGGACCCAAGACTTTGATAATCAGGCCGACTTGAGGGCTGCTGCAAGCAGATAACCCAAATGTGATGACTGCAACAGTGAAACACAAAGAACATCAAGGAATTGTATAACCACTGAATATTAGTGCACTCATCCACCTGTCCAAGGTGAAGGCCTCCTGCAATGGCAGGTGGAGGGACAAGTGACACCAGATTGCCTCTAGGCTGCTGCTTCCTTCTTGTAGGACAGCAGCTTCCACAAGACTCCCAAGGAACCTGGCTACTGCTACCACATCTCTGAAAGGAACCCTCATTGTTGCTGACATTATGACAGTTTTGTTTATGATGCTGCTGCTCATAGCCAGGTCAGTCTGTGTCCCATTGTACAAGGACCAACTCTCCTTACTGAGACCTTAATGTTCATTTAACATTTGTTAACCTGGAAAGTGTACTGGGCCAAAGACCCTTCCATGCCTAAGGTTATCCAAGTCTGTAGATGACTGTAAATAGGGAGTTATTAGAACTTTCAGTGGCTCTCAATTTCTCCAACATTTTCCCATACCATACAGGTGACAAACCAGTCTAATAACACACTGTCTTAAGGGATCTTAGCACCATTATTGACAATTCCTTGTCCTTTGACCACTACAACTTTAGATCAATTCGTGAAGCCTTCTATATGACTTATCTAATATGAAAAGGTATCTCCTCAAGATAAAGAGAAGTCTTAATTCCCCTTTATTCGTATCTCATCACACCCATTACTGAATGTAATGCCCCTTCTGGAGTGTACTTGTGTAATTATATCACTTGCATAGAGATATCGCAGAGATTTGCGACTAAAAAGATACTGGCCTCAAAAATCTTAGTTAACACTACAGACTAAAAGCCCCCCTCTCTCTGTACCCAGTTTCTTATAGACCCCTCTAACGGAAATTATGACTAGCCTTTCAAACTGTAAAAGATTCAACCCTCTGACAATATAGGGCTCCGCAGAACAAACAGTTCCTCAAATACTTTATTAAAGGAATTAAACCTTCATCAACAGATAACTAAGACCTATTTGTATGATAAGAATCATATTCCAACATATTCCCCACCTTTGGGACAAACTTCTACTAAATGTCAAGCACAGTTGTATCCTGCCAACTTCAAGGTAAACCTAGATAATCGGACGGGCAGCTTCAGATTCCTCCAAGCTTTATCTTGTACAGCTCCTCCAGGCTGGGAGGACCTTTTGAATACTATTTTAGCTAGTACTTGCCTATGAACCTGTCTTTCTCCAGATCTTCCTTGATATGAAAATAAGTAGTTCAGTGTCCTTAATGGCCACAGGCTGACAGTTTTGTACGTATGGAGGCTTTATGGTCATGAGTGACTTGATTCTTCCTTATTGTTTCAGTAGGTGTTTGTAACACTCACCTTTATCGCTGTATTTGGTTTGGCTAATTAATTGGGAATTTTCCCGTTTGGATTTTTTTTTGTGTTAGGCCTGCCTGATTTCTTTAGCCATTCCTTTAAGGCAAAGAAGAAGACTGCTGTGTTTATACAAGTACTTAAAGGCATAAAAGAATGCTTTGAGTCCTCAGATATTCTATTGATTTAGGTATTTTTGGATTGAAAGTAATCAGTCTCAAAGCTTCCTTCTACAAAACAATTTGCTTCAAAGAATTCTGTATCAAAAGCTATTTGCAATAAAGGCAATAGAGTCTGTTAAGAAAACGGCTGCTAAAGACCATAGTTTTTCTTTCCATGGCCTGATGTGGCCTATACCAGCAGAGAAACATACAGTTGCGCAAGATCCCTACGTCACTCGATGGGCTGCCAACTGGCTTACTGACAGAACCCACACTGTAAAAGTAGCTGACTCCAAATCCAGATCCAGACAAGTGACAAGTGGAGTACCTCAGGGTTCAGTCCTGGGACCTCTCTTGTTTGGCATCTACTTCTCTGAAGTACAGGCCAACACTAAGGGACTCTGGCTAACAAAGTTCGCAGATGACTGCAAACTGGGAGCCATTACTGAGTCCCCAAATGATGTCGATACTCTACAAAATGGCCTTACAGAAACAGATGCTTGGTGCCAGAGCCATGGGCTCAAGCTCAATGCCAAGAAATGTATAGTTATCCCCTTTGGGAAAAAACATGTACCCATGAATTACCACATAGGTGGGCAGTACACTAAACACCGAAAGTGTGATAAGAGACTTAGGGACACAGGTGGACAGTGGTCTCACCTTCAATAACCACATCGCCACAACAGTCAGAAAATCCTTCTATGTGGCACACCTCATCACTAAGGGCTTTTCATCCAGAAAAAAAAGAGGACATTGTCCCACTGTACTCATCCCTCATTAGACCCATTATAGAGCATAATGCCCCGTTTGGTATGTACCTCACAAGACATCTGCAACAGCTGTAAAGGCCGCAGAAATACCTCACTAAAAGAATCACAGGCCTAAAGCAGATGCCCTATGCTGACCACCTTAAAAAACTCCAGCTGTACTCTGTCGCATATTATATACTCTGAGGTGATCTCTGCTTAACATACAAGGCCATGTCAAACCCAGAGCTGTTGGACATGCTACACGTAAAGAAATTTCAATCCCTCAGAGCCACACGCTCCAGGGATCTAAACTTTGTCATCACAATAAACAAAACATGCTGGAGGGATAGGTTCCTGACCCAGAGACTCCCCAGACTCTGGAACAGACTGCCCATACATGTCAAGCAGAGTGCCTCTTTGGCCCTCTTCAAAAGGAACCTTGATGATTGGATGGGAGAAAGGAAATTCATCCCGGGGATCACGTCAGTCGCCCTGCTAGACAGGAGTCCAGGGAAGTAAACGGTGTGGGAAGAAACAACCAGGGAATTGTTATGGCTAGGCTTGTATAGGCCCTAGGGTCGTTAGCCTAGTACCAACCTATGAATATTAGGGCAACAGAGTCTTAAGAAAAAGGCTGCTAAAGACCATAGTTTTCCTTTCCATGGCCTGATGTGGCCTACACCAGCAGAGAAAAGTACAGTTGTGCAAGATCTTACCATAACAGTAAATGTCCTCCTCTTCACTGTTTCAGTATTCTTTACGATAAAGATCCCCTGCCAAGGGCGGCCCGACATCTGGCCAGTATACTAAAACCTTTAGGTTTCTATGTCACACATATACTCCCCATGTACAGCACAGAACATAAAGGTGACGTTCGGAGGTACCATCCTCAGAAGAGAGAGCCCCGGTATAATGCCAGTGCAAGGAAAAACAGGTAGCTGCCTCAAGAATAGAGTTAGTATCCAAAACCTTGAAAAAAGCACCAGAAGAAACCACAGCCCTAGTCGAATGAGCCTTAACAGAAGAAGAAGCAAGGCTCTTACCATGGAAGGCATAACAAAAAAAAAATAGTTTGCTTGGAAACAGCCAAACCTAAGGATCCAATATGAAAGGAAACAAACAGCTGATCAGACTTATGAAAGTCTTATCCAAATAAAATGCAAGTTGTCTCGCACATCACCACATCTTCTCACTAGCAGACTGCAGCGAAGAGAAAAAAGTGGACAAATGAATAGGCTGATTAACAGACAACTCATTCACCACCTTGGGCATAAAGGAAGAATTGAAAGAAATTAGAAATGAGAGTCAAGGTCTTGGGAGGAGGCAGGGATGCCAGCAATGGAATAGCCTGGATCCTGCACTCCAGAAATGCACGATCCTCTGAGGGAGTCAGAAAGGACTTTTGGAAAATTATAGTAAACCCCAGGCTTTACAGAAGGGAAATGACAAAGTGAAGATGCTGCAGTATAATCTCTGAAGCTGGTGCCTGAAGCACAAGATCGTCTAAGCAGGGAAAGACTTGTATCCCCCTTAGCCTACAAAAAGCAACTGCAGGAGCGAGGCATTTGGTAAACACCCTTGGGGCAGCAGGGAGGCCAAAGGGTAACGCAGAAAACTGAAAATGACAGGAAGCAACAGAGAAACATAAAAACTTCCTGAAAAAGGGATGAATAGGAATGTGAAGATAAGCATCCTTGGGGGACAGAGACACTAGAAAAGCCCAAGGAAGCTTCAGAGGAAACAAGGTTGGAAGGGACAACATCCAAAAGGAAAGGACCTTCAGAAAGGTGTTCAAATGAAAGAGGTCTAGAATGGGTCTCCAAGTGCTCTCTTTCCTGGAAACCGAAAAGATTCTGGAGTAAAACCCCCTTACCCTCCTGAGAAACTGGAACTTCCTGAATAGTTCCCACAGTCAAAAGATCCTGAAGCACCCCTTGAAAGGAAATCAACTTTTCCTGAGGGGGGTGAGGAATGCCCCTGAAAGGAGAAAGATATTTCCAGACCATGTAATACCTTAGGCAGATAATGGAAAGAACCCAGGAATCCTGAGTAATCTTTAACCAAACTGGAAGAGACAGGGAAAGACGAAGGGAAAAAGGAATCTGGCTGAGAAGAAAAGGATAGTCAGACACCACCTGGTTTGTCAGGAAAAGGAGATTTCTGGGTCACAAAAGTCTGGGTGGCTTTAGCAGGAGCCACCCTTTTACTCCCCTTCTTACCCTTGGGAGGAGGGCAAGAATGCCTGTGAACAAAAGACAGCTTATTAGTGCAAATTCTTTGAAACTTGGGCACAGGAGAAACAAAAACATGTTTAAGTTCCTGCAAGGCCTTGCCCTTATCCTGAAGAGACAAACAAATGAGCAGCAGCTGCACCAAATAAGTGTTTGTTATCCAGAAGAGCATGCATCAACTTAGACTTAACATCATCAGGCAAAGGCTGAACGTAAAAGCCAGGAATATCTCATCATAGAATCAAAAGCAGCAGCTCTGGAAGAAGCATTTACTGCATCATAATTGCACTTAACAGAATGGTAAGCCACCTGAGACGTCGTCCCCAAAAGGAGACAGCAAAAGTCTTCCCTTCAGAATCAGGAAGGTCAGAAATAACCTGACAGGCCTGAGAAAGAAGAGCCAAAATATATCTGGAGAAATGGGTCTGGTAATGGACAGCCTTAAAAGGCAAGGTAGCAGAGGTATAAACCCTTCGTACCTAGCCTTTCCATAGTTCTATTGTCTTTATCAAAAGGAAGAAGCTTTGTAGAAGGCAGTAACTGAGATGGCTTGTCAGATGCCACAGAGGGGTCAGCTAAAGAACATGTATAAAGAAACTTGCTATCTTTACTCACTCTGTAAAACCTATCAAGTTTTGGGGGGGGTAGGGAATCTGGAGCCAGAAACACAGTAGAAAAGGCAATCAACATGGCGGGCAAAACAAGAGGGACAGCAGAAGGTCTGAGAGAGTCCTCTGCAAAAGTCTGTACTACCTCTTCTGCACCACAGAAACCTGAGCACAAATACATTTATAAAAAACTTGTGCCCCTGAAAGAAAGCCCCTCAAAAGGTGTGTAAGGAATAATACACTCTTCTTCCTCAGCACCACAGTCTACAGTGGAAGCAATCTGGGATGAGATCCATCATAAAATCTTCCAAAGCTAGTTACGAAAAAAAATTGCCAAAGATTCCAAAGATAACCACAAGGCATGCTATAGCTATGTCAAGAATCTAAATGGCAATACTCAGATCTGCTCTGAGCTACAGCAGAATGGCACTAGATATAATGATTCCAAGGATATTGCCAATATCCTGGCAGATAGATTCAGTGCCAACGTCACCCCCCCCCTCACCACGTCACCCACCCTTTCACCATCTGAAAGGCTCAGCTCAATACCGAAATAATGCGAAATTCCGGTAATCACGGCCACTCAGGTAAAAACTGCACTCTCCAAAGCCAAGAATACAGCATCCATGGGACCAGACGACATCCTGGGCTGTGTACTGTGATAAACTTACTAAACTGGGCATTAATCCCTATGTCACTCGATGGGTTGCAAACTGGCTTACGGACAGAACTCACTCTGTAAAAGTAGCAGACTCCAAATCCAGCTCCAGATATGTGACAAGTGGTGTACCGCAGGGTTCTGTCCTGGGACCACTCTTGTTTGGCATCTACTTCTCTGAAGTACAGGCCAACACTAAGGGACTCAAGCTTACAAAGTTCGCAGATGACTGCAAGCTGGGAGCCATTATTGAATCCCCAAATGATGTAGACATACTACAAAAGGGCCTTACCGAAACAGATGCATGGTGCCAGAGCCATAGGGTCAAGCTAAATGCCAAAAAATGTACAGCTGTCCCCTTTGGGAAAACCCCATACCTGTTAACTCCACATAGGCATCAGTACACTATGTGATAGTAAGAGACCTAGGGACACAGGTGGACAGTGGTCTCACCTTTGATAACCACATAGCCACAACAGTTAGAAAATCTTTCTAAGTGGCACACCTCATCACTAAGGGCTTTTCATCCAGGAAGGAGGTCACTGTCTCTCTGTACTTATCCCTCATTAGACCCATTATAGAATACAATGCCCAGTTTGGTATGTACATCACAAGACATCTGTAACAACTAGAAAGGCTGCAGAAATATCTCACAAAAAGAATCACAGGCCTAAAGCAGATGACTTATACTGACCATCTAAAGAAGCTCCAGCTATACTTTGTTGCATATTGCCTACTCAGAGGCAATCTCTGCCTAACATACAAGGCCATTTCAAACCCAGAGTTGTTGGACATGCTACACTTAAAGAAATCCCAATCCCTCCGAGCCACACGCTCCAGGGATCTGAATAGAACATGCTGCAGGGATAGGTTCCTGACCCAGAGATTCACCATACTCTGGAATAGGCTGCCCATACATGTCAGGCAGAGCACCTCAATGGCCCTCTTCAAGAGGAACCTTGATGATTGGATGAGAGATAAGAAATTCACCCCAGGGATCACATCAGTAGCCCTGTTAGACAGAGGTCCAGGAAAGTAAATATTTGTGAAAAGCAATAGTCAGGGAATTGTTATGGCTAGGCTTGTATAGGCCCTAGGGCCAATAGCCTAGTACTTACCTATGAACCTATGAATCCACATCATTCTCAGAAGAATCTTGTTCCTTAAGCCTTTTAAGAGGAGTTGAGGACCAAGATAGAGCACGAACAGAGACTTCCTGAGGAGGTTTCAAAGCCAAAACAGCATTAAACAAACCCTGGGTAAAACTCTGCCATTCACTCTGAGGGTCTTTAGGAGTAGGAGAAACATGCTTTGTCTTAGTTCTCCTTTTCAAAGGCACGTCTGCCCTGTAAAATTAGAAGGTTCAGACACCGGGCGACATTCCACAGTTTTAGTTGGAATTTCCTTTATAACCATCTGAGGAACACGGACATCTGCGAAGACTCCAGGAACGTGCCCGAGGTCAGATCCATGCCAGCCTCCAAAGGTGTCCTGACAGAGGAATCCAATGGAGGAGCCGGGCGTACCTCTGGGCTTTCACTACCCTTCGGGGAGACATCTGGCAAAGGTGGTATAGCGGCAGAATACAACAGAGACTTGGCGTTCTTCATGGACAGCTGAAACCCTCAGAATGGGAAGATCCCCCATAGTGTCTTTTGTTAAAAGCTTAAAATGTTTATTCTCTAAATACGAGACCAAACAGGAAAGCAGACAATGAAGAGTCTTGGGGACAAAATTCTGATAAATGGAACAGGACATATGGTCATGGGAAGCACCAAGACAAAATAAACACTGCTCCTGATTGGTCTTTATGGGGAATCAGTCTCCCGCACAGGCATTTACCCTCTCCGGATGACATGAAACCCCACAAGCAACAAACAAAGGGAAAAAAGAAGATCAAAAACCCCAACTGGGCAACCAGCAACGAAGTGAGTGTTCAGACTGACAATCAAATGATGGCATTAGGACCAGCGGCAAAGAAATTCTGAGAATGGTATGTCTGGACATCACCTTTATGCCCTATGCTACACGCAGGGAGCATACATGTATACAGTGTACCTTAACTCATTACAGCCAAGTGTACCTCCAGGTGTCTCGGCAGTTAGCTCCTACTATGCCTCTAGGCATCAAATATTGCTTGATCATATTTGCATTAATAATTCTAAAACCATGCTACATACACGGTATCATAATACTTTATCTTGAAGCATACATGATGGCAAACACAACTCTATTGATATTTAACCTCTGTCAATGAGTATTTGTTAGAACTGTAAGGTGATAACTATTTTTTAAAAGCTCAAGCCACACCCACCAGGAGCTAAAGGTACATACTCAAAATACCTGTACTGGAGGGAATGAGTTAAAGTACTCTAAAGGATTTGGTATACTGGCCTGATATAGTACAGTTTTGTACCTACCATAAATGTAGATGTTCGAGTGCTAATACAGCTGCAGTAATCACATATGGGTTCTCTGCCGTCAGGCGGGTCCTCGGTCGGCCGAATTCCAAAGTCTTGGTCCGGCGTCGGTTGTTGTCCCCTCTTCCCCGAAGTCAGTGTGACAGGGGTATATAAGTTACAGCCGACGCCATATTCTCCAGTCTTTCTTGCCCCAGATGTCAGGTGCCCCCAAAGGAAGGCAATAGATAAATTATATATATATATATATATATATATATATATATATATATATATATAAATATATACAAGCAATGCAATGTTATCAAAAAAGAGTAGTTGCAAGCAAATACACCATAGGAGGATAACCCAAAATAGGTTGAATGAGGAGGTGTTAGCCACTAGTCCTGTACCTAGAGGGGAAGGAGGGAGGGAAACCTGTACTGCAGCTGTATTAGCACTCGAACATCTACATTTATGGTAGGTACAAAACTGTACTATGTTCATCGTGCATACAGCTGCAGTAATCACATATGGGTAGAATCCCAAAGCTACCTACAGGGTGGTAGGCACTAGGTAGAACCGGAATGAGCCAGAATGCCCTGCAACACAGCAGTAGCAAAGCCTGCTCTAGTTTTAGAATATAAAGGCAGGTGGTAGTGTCTAGTGAAGGTATGTACAGAACTCCAAGTGGCTGCCTCCAAGATATCTTTGGTAGGAACTCCTTTGAGGAAGGCTGTGGAGGTAGCTGTGGCCCTGGTGGAGTGTGGTCTGATGCCTACAGGGACAGATTTCCCATGATAGGAATAACAAAAACGTATGCAGTGGCCAATCCATTTAGAG